>NC_060130.1:618016906-618318906 GCF_021461395.2 Schistocerca americana
CAGATGCGCAAAACTATAGACCTATATCTCTTACGTCGATCTCTTGTAGAATTTTAGAACATGTTTTTTGCTCGCGTATCATGTCATTTCTGGAAACCCAGAATCTACTATGTAGGAATCAACATGGATTCCGGAAACAGCGATCGTGTGAGACCCAACTCGCCTTATTTGTTCATGAGACCCAGAAAATATTAGATACAGGCTCCCAGGTAGATGCTATTTTTCTTGACTTCCGGAAGGCGTTCGATACAGTTCCGCACTGTCGCCTGATAAACAAAGTAAGAGCCTACGGAATATCAGACCAGCTGTGTGGCTGGATTGAAGAGTTTTTAGCAAACAGAACACAGCATGTTGTTATCAATGGAGAGACGTCTACAGACGTTAAAGTAACCTCTGGCGTGCCACAGGGGAGTGTTATGGGACCATTGCTTTTCACAATATATATAAATGACTTAGTAGATAGTGTCGGAAGTTCCATGCGGCTTTTCGCGGATGATGCTGTAGTATACAGAGAAGTTGCTGCATTAGAAAATTGTAGCGAAATACAGGAAGATCTGCAGCGGATAGGCACTTGGTGCAGGGAGTGGCAACTGACCCTTAACATAGACAAATGTAATGTATTGCGAATACATAGAAAGAAGGATCCTTTATTGTATGATTATATGATAGCGGAACAAACACTGGTAGCAGTTACTTCTGTAAAATATCTGGGAGTATGCGTACGGAACGATTTGAAGTGGAATGATCATATAAAACTAATTGTTGGTAAGGCGGGTACCAGGTTGAGATTCATTGGGAGAGTGCTTAGAAAATGTAGTCCATCAACAAAGGAGGTGGCTTACAAAACACTCGTTCGACCTATACTTGAGTATTGCTCATCAGTGTGGGATCCGTACCAGGTCGGTTTGACGGAGGAGATAGAGAAGATCCAAAGAAGAGCGGCGCGTTTCGTCACTGGGTTATTTGGTAACCGTGATAGCGTTACGGAGATGTTTAATAAACTCAAGTGGCAGACTCTGCAAGAGAGGCGCTCTGCATCGCGGTGTAGCTTGCTCGCCAGGTTTCGAGAGGGTGCGTTTCTGGATGAGGTATCGAATATATTGCTTCCCCCTACTTATACTTCCCGAGGAGATCACGAATGTAAAATTAGAGAGATTAGAGCGCGCACGGAGGCTTTCAGACAGTCGTTCTTCCCGCGAACCATACGCGACTGGAACAGGAAAGGGAGGTAATGACAGTGGAACGCAAAGTGCCCTCCGCCACACACCGTTGGGTGGCTTGCGGAGTATCAATGTAGATGTAGATTGTCGGTGCTACTCCTGGTTTTTCTAACTGGTTATTTCGTTAAGCCAATGACGATTAATAGGTGTTTGCAAAACCTTTTAGAGAGCAAGAATGCTTCGAATTATCATAAAAATTTTATTCGGATGTTCTTGAAAAATCTCTTACTCGCAAATGGATTTATTTTTCACCTAGGATTACAGAATGATTTATGTGGTAGAATTACAGGCATTAGTTGTCTCAAATGCTAATGAGAGTTCTAATGTCTTAGAAACGTCGCTTATTGTAAAAATTTGACTTTGCAAGCTTTCAAGACCGTCTCATCTCTAAGAAAGAATTTCCTGATATTCATAGTTTTGTCGAGTATGCTTACATCAAGATTTATTGCCACAAAGGGCGCTGTTCTCTATTGGTCACTTGTGGTAACCGTTATGTACAGACAGACGACTGTACCAAAAGGTGATTAGAAGCCCTGCAAGAGAGTTACGTTACATGGGCTGAATGCAAATTAAGTTGAACGCAGTCCAGGTCATTCGAATAGTTTTAAGCATTATAATATTTCGTAACAAATATTCAATTGAAATTTAAAAGCGTTGCAGTAGACGAAATTTTGTCATAACTGTATTTAGTAGTCTATCTATTACATTATTACTCTACTGCACACAATAATCGGTAATTGCAATCAAATTAAGCAGAAGTACTACAAATGAAATACATTTTGAAATAGACGCTGTTGAAAATTAATATAAATTTCCGTTTTCTAGACGTATATAATTGTTAAGACATTAAAGAATATCATTTGGTTTGCGAATGTCATGTGTTCCATGGTAAAAGACCTTCTGTTTCAAGTAAAAGATCGTACACGATCGATGAAGTAAGGCTTAACTTTCCACATGTTACATGAATAGTTCTAAAATATACACTCCTGGAAATGGAAAAAAGAACACATTGACACCGGTGTGTCAGACCCACCATACTTGCTCCGGACACTGCGAGAGGGCTGTACAAGCAATGATCACACGCACGGCACAGCGGACACACCAGGAACCGCGGTGTTGGCCGTCGAATGGCGCTAGCTGCGCAGCATTTGTGCACCGCCGCCGTCAGTGTCAGCCAGTTTGCCGTGGCATACGGAGCTCCATCGCAGTCTTTAACACTGGTAGCATGCCGCGACAGCGTGGACGTGAACCGTATGTGCAGTTGACGGACTTTGAGCGAGGGCGTATAGTGGGCATGCGGGAGGCCGGGTGGACGTACCGCCGAATTGCTCAACACGTGGGGCGTGAGGTCTCCACAGTACATCGATGTTGTCGCCAGTGGTCGGCGGAAGGTGCACGTGCCCGTCGACCTGGGACCGGACCGCAGCGACGCACGGATGCACGCCAAGACCGTAGGATCCTACGCAGTGCCGTAGGGGACCGCACCGCCACTTCCCAGCAAATTAGGGACACTGTTGCTCCTGGGGTATCGGCGAGGACCATTCGCAACCGTCTCCATGAAGCTGGGCTACGGTCCCGCACACCGTTAGGCCGTCTTCCGCTCACGCCCCAACATCGTGCAGCCCGCCTCCAGTGGTGTCGCGGCAGGCGTGAATGGAGGCACGAATGGAGACGTGTCGTCTTCAGCGATGAGAGTCGCTTCCGCCTTGGTGCGAATGATGGTCGTATGCGTGTTTGGCGCCGTGCAGGTGAGCGCCACAATCAGGACTGCATACGACCGAGGCACACAGGGCCAACACCCGGCATCATGGTGTGGGGAGCGATCTCCTACACCGGCCGTACACCACTGGTGATCGTCGAGGGGACACTGAATAGTGCACGGTACATCCAAACCGTCATCGATCCCATCGTTCTACCATTCCTAGACCGGCAAGGGAACTTGCTGTTCCAACAGGACAATGCACGTCCGCATGTATCCCGTGCCACCCAACGTGCTCTAGAAGGTGTAAGTCAACTACCCTGGCCAGCAAGATCTCCGGATCTGTCCCCCATTGAGCATGTTTGGAACTGGATGAAGCGTCGTCTCACGCGGTCTGCACGTCCAGCACGAACGCTGGTCCAACTGAGGCGCCAGGTGGAAATGGCATGGCAAGCCGTTCCACAGGACTACATCCAGCATCTCTACGATCGTCTCCATGGGAGAATAGCAGCCTGCATTGCTGCGAAAGGTGGATATACACTGTACTAGTGCCGACATTGTGCATGCTCTGTTGCCTGTGTCTATGTGCCTGTGGTTCTGTCAGTGTGATCATGTGATGTATCTGACCCCAGGAATGTGTCAATAAAGTTTCCCCTTCCTGGGACAATGAATTCACGGTGTTCTTATTTCAATTTCCAGGAGTGTATATCACTTTACTCGCCATAAATCGGCTAGAGGTAGGACTTCCCTATTCACAGGACATGTACATTAGTATGTTCTGCAGAAATGATTAGCATTTTAGTCACCTCGATTCAGCACGTGTCCTGTTGCCTAGTAGGCACAGGATCCGCCATGGGCCTGATAACGTGTTCCATGCGTGATGGCATCGACCCGTATAAGGCACGAATAGCGTCCTGTGGTATACCCATCCATGCTGCATTCACCTGGTTCCAAAGTTCATCTGTGGTGGCAGCCACTGGGTCACAGCGCAGCACCCGTCGTTTCACCATAGCCCACACATTTTCGATTGGCGACAAGTCTGGTGATGTGGCGGGCCAGGGCAAAAGACCGACATCCTGTGATACCAGGAAGGCATGTGTTCATGCAGCAACATGCGGTCGTACATTGTCCTGATGAGAAATGGCGTCTGGGGTGTTGTGCAGAAAGGATATGGCTATGGGTCGCAGGATGTCATTCACGTAGCTCACACTGGTCACAGTGGCGTGGACACGCACCAACTGTGATTTGTGGCTGTATCCAATAGCATCCCACACCATAATGCTTCGAGTTGGCACTGTATATCTTATACGAATGCAAGGATCCGCCTTGGTACAACAAACATATTAGGAAGTTGCTGAGAAAGCAGAGAATTTTGCACAGTCGTTTTAAACGTAGTCGCTGCCCCGCTGACAAACAGAAATCATGCGAAATGAAAGCTGCTGTCAGAAGGACAATGAGAGACTTTTTTAACGAATTTGAAAGCAATATTTTAATTGCAGATTCTAAAAATAACCCCAAAAGATTTTGGTTGTACGTAAAATCTATGAACGCTACAAATAATTCAATACCTTCTCTTGCTGACAGCACGGGTAATGTAACTGATGATGATAAACAGAAGGCCGAAATTCTAAACCTAGCTTTCAAAAACTCGTTTACGGTAGAGGACAACAGCACCATTCCCTCTTTCAATTATCGAACAAACGAAAGGATGGCTGAAATAGTGTTTAGTGTATCTGGGATTGTAAAACAGTTAAGATCCTTAGACGCCAGGAAGACATCTGGCCCAGACGGTACCCCGTAAGATTTTATTTTGACTATGCTACAAATATAGCTCCATTCTTATCCGTCATCTATCAGAGATCATTGGAACAGCGGAAAGAGCCACGGGACTGGAAGAAGGCCCAGGTCATAGCAATCTATAAAAAGGGTAGAAAATCGGATGCACATAATTACCGGCCAATTTCACTGACATCGATTTGTTGTAGAATCATGGAACATATTTTGTGTTCGGACATAATGACCATTCTAGACTCTGAGAAGCTCATCTGCAGATACCAGCACGGTTTTAGAAAACAGCGGTCATGCGAGACACAGCTGGCCCTCTTTGTGCATGATACACAACAGGCTCTAGATACCGGCTCCCAGGTTGATGCCATATTTCTCGACTTGCGAAAGGCGTTCGACTCAGTTCCGCACTGTCGCTTGCTACAAAAAGTGCTCACTTACGGTCTATCCAGTGACATATACGGTTGGATAGAAAGTTTTCTAACAGACAGGGAGCAGTATGACGTCCTGAACGGGGTAACTTCAACAGAAACAAGAGTAACTTCAGGTGTGCCCCAGGGCAAAAAGATGGTTCAAATGGCTCTGAGCACTATGAGACTTAACAGCTGAGGTCATCAGTCCCCTAGAACTTAGAACTACTTAAACCTAACTAACCTAAGGACATCACACACATCCATGCCCGAGGCAGGATTCGAACCTGCGACCGTCGCGGTCGAACGGCTCCAGACTGCAGCGCCTAGAACCGCTGGGCCACTCCGGCCGGCCACCCTACGGCAGCGTAATAGGCCCTCTGCTTTTTACGATTTACATAAACGATCTGGTTGATGATATTGACAGCGGCCTTAGACTGTTTGCCGATGACGCTGTAGTCTACAGGAAAGTAGTATCACACGAAAGTTGTGAACAAATCAATGAGGATTTGCAGAAAATAAATACGTGGTGTAATGACTGGCAGTTATCTCTCAATATTAGTAAGTGTAACCTACTGCGTATAACAAGGCGAAAATCCCCATTAATGCATTAGTACAAATTAAATGATCAGTCTTTGGAAGCGGTAACATCAGTCAAGTATCTGTGTGTGACTATTCGAAATGATCTCAAATGGAATGATCAGATTACACAAGTAACGCGTAAGGCGAACTCTGCGGTTTGTTGGTAGAATCCTGAAGCGATGCAGTCCTTCAACAAAGGAAATAGCTTATAATACGTTAGTTCGTCCAGTCTTAGAGTATTGTTCGTCTGTATAGGACCCTTACCAGTTGGGTCTGGTTCAAGAAATTGAGAAGGTCCAAAGAAGAGCGGCAAGATTCGTGACTGTTACATTTAGCCATCGCGAGAGCGTTACAAATCTCATAGAAAGTTTGAAGTGGCACACACTTGCAGATAGACGACGCACTAAACAGAAGAGGCTGCTCACTAGATTCCGAAATCCAGTCTTCACCGAGGATGCAGAGCATATATTATTACCACCAACTTTCAAATCGCGTAATGATCATCATCAAAGATAAAGGAAATAAGAGCTCGTACTGGAGGCGTTCAGACAGTCGTTTTTCCCTTGTGCGATCCGCGAGTGGAACAGGTGGGAGGGGGGGAGGGGGGGGGGGGAACGTGACTTTGGCGCGAATTGTGTCCTCTGCCACACGCCGCTTGGCTAGCGGAGTATATATGATGTAGATGTAGAGTCACTGTGATGCCACTTCCCCTGGCTGCGACGAACCAAAATGCGGCCATCGTTTTCGAACAAATAGAACCTGGAGTCGTCCGAAAACACTACCTAATGCCATTCCTGTCCACAGTGACGTCGTTCCATACACCACTGTTGGCTAGCATGTTTCTGCATATTCGTCAAAGGTAGGCGGAGAAGTGTACGACGCACACATAACCCATACCATAATAAACGGAGACGGACTGTCACCCTGATAGTGTACAATGTGTTACACTGTTCCGCTGTTGCACCAGACCCGAAGTGGACGCAGATTTGTCCTAAAATGTCATTCGAATGTGGTATTGATCGTCTCGGAGGGTGGTCTGGATGGTGCGACCTGACCTATCTCTTGGTGTTCTACTGCCTTCCGTGAACCATTCTGCACACACACGTTGCACTGCCGAAATACTTCGTCCCACATGAGCAGCAATTTACCGGATGGATGCATCACATTCTCCCATGCCAATAATGCACCTCCTTTCACACTCGCTGATTTGACGGTACGGTTCGCGCGTACGTCTGCGAGACATCCCGCACGTCTGGCAAGTCAGACTGATCCATTATCTTTGGTTTATAGCGACAACGAGAGCGGCAGGCACATTTTATCGGTAGGTGGTGTTGCGTCGCAGTATCGATGTTGACCTTGAACCTGTGGACCGACGTGGTTCAAATGCTCATCATTTCTGGTTCAAATGGCTCTGAGCACTATGGGACTTAACTTCTGAGGTCATCAGTCCCCTAGAACTTAGAACTACTTAAACCTAACTAACCTAAGGAGATCACACACATCCATGCCGGAGGCAGGATTCCAACCTGCGACCATAGCGGTCGCGCGGTTCCAGACTGTAGCGCCTAGAACCGCTCGGCCACTCCGGCAGGCCGCCATTTCTGCAGAACATACTAACGTACGTGTCGTATGTATAGGAACGTCCTACCTCTAGTCGTTCAAGGTGTTCTGTTTTTCTCTGAACAAGAGTGTATATTACACAGCACTTGAATGTGCAGAATATGAAATTATACAAATGCTGTACAAAACACAAGCTCATGTCTAACAAGAACAAAAACTGTAGAAATGAAGGAAACTTCTTATGGCGAGCTTAGTGCACACTTTCCACGTGTGTCTGAAATCAGTCCCTATACTGAAGTACAGTTGATGTGTTCCGAGGTAGACCATCCTCTACGCACAACACTCCCGCCCACTGTTCGTGTACCCAACGTAATCCTATTTGGAGAGATTACAACAATGGTCGCCATGTTAGTTCAAGAAGAACACAACTAAACTGTTGGGAGATGTGGTACTAACAACACTGTACAGTGATTCGTTATTGAAACACGGTGGGTAAATTATTTCCACAGTTATCTCCTGTCCACATCTAGAGTCCGTGACACGTCAATTACCTGGAGATGGTCCAGGTAACCTTTGCCCTGTGGCTACTGTATCTCAGTAACGGACCACACGTCAGTTGGTGTGTACACATTCTAGACGCAGCCCGTGAATTGTTAACGCAACAAAAACAACTCAAAAAAAGATCCACGTTCCTTTGATATATAAAATAGATGGAGGGAGGGTAACTAAATAAATATTCCACTATCTCAGTACCAAAAAGAACTAAAACAACTGAGTTGATTAACATAAAAAAAATTCAGAAGAAATGAATGTTACTCACAAGGGAACCTCCCCATCGCACCCCCCTCAGATTTAGTTACAAGTTGGCACATGGATAGGCCTTGAAAAACTGAACACAGATCAATCAAGAAAACAGGAAGAAGTTGTGTGGAACTATGAAAAAAATAAGCAAAATATACAAACTGAGTAGTCTATGTGCAACATATGCAATATCAAGGAGAGCATAATACCAGGGGCGCCGTGGTCCCGTGGTCAGCGTGAGCAGCAGTAGGACGTGAGGTCCTTGGTTCAAGTCCTCCCTCGAGTGAAAATTTTAACTTCTTTATTTTCGCAGTTATGATCTGTCCGTTCGTTCATTGACGTCTTTGTTCACTGTAATAAGTTTAGTGTCTGTGTTTTGCGACCGCACCGCAAAACCGTGCGATTAGTAGACGAAAGGACGTGCCTCTCCAAAGGGAACCGAAAACATTTGTTCGCAAGGTCATAGGTCAACCGATTCCTCCACAGGAAAACACGTCTGATATATTCTATACGACACTGGTGACGGCATGTGCATCACATGACAGGAATATGTTGTCGACCCACCTAAGTTGTACACTTGGCGAACGGGTAAAAAGATTCTTCTACGTTGCCCGATTTAGGTTTTCTTGTGGATGTGATAATCACTCCCAAAAAAGTGATGAAAACATGAGAGTTTGTCACATAAACTGCAACAAATGACTGCAACAGTCGCACAGTTTTCCCTGTGCTCTGTCAAAACATGTTTTTATCGTTTTCAAATTTTTCCGTGTGTAGACCGTCAAATCCTGCATATGTCCAAGCAAATCTGAACATGTCCTGGAATTCTGGAGAGCGAAGTTGATTGTGTGTGTGTGCCTGAACTTTGATAATTGTCTGAAAATAGAAAATTAAAATTCTCACTCCGGGGAAGATTCGAACCGAGGACTTCTGGTTTCACAGATGCTCACGCTAACCACAGAACCCCAGTGCTACTACGGTAGGACTATCCTTAATATTATATATGTTGAGCATGGACTACTCAGTTTGTATATTTTGCTTATATTTTTCATAGTTCCACACAACTTCTTCCTGTTTTCTCGATTGATCTGTGTTCAGTTTTTCAAGGCCTATCCACTGTGGCAACTTATAACTAAGTCTGAGGGGGCTGCGATGGGGAGGTTCCCTTGTCAGGAAGCTACCCATAAGAGATAAAAATTCAGAACACAACCATTTCAAGGATTTTCCAGAGAAATAAAAAAGAAGCAAGCGCTGAAGAATATTCAGCAGGATACAGGTGAACCAACGTACTGAAAGAACGAAAAAATGTTAGGGAGAAAGGAAACAGGAACACCTCTGGATATAAGAAATCGTAAGTAATTGTTGTACGTGACCACATTCGACCCTTTGCTTATGAAAATGCACGGCCGTAACATTCTTACGTTAGCTCTATTAAAACACATATTTCCCTCTTGTTCATGTGCTAGTAATGTTGTTCTGTCAAAGTATACATAAATAAAAACTTCAATATCGATGACTATGTTATAATTAAAAAGTACTGCTCCGATGTCCAGTCTGCAAGGGTTTCAGTTTATGAAATTTCCATTACAAATAGTGCGATACAAATTTACGGTAGTCATACATAAGATAAAAATTATTTAATCTTTATCTCTTTTTAGTAAAATCCTAATCTCATTCTTACTAGGTCGGTATTTCTATTCAGTAGCAGACTTCTTATAACCTGTGAAATACAAGACTTGCAACAGAAAAGTGTAAAATTTCCGACAACAAGTAGTTTTATGGACAGTGACAAAAAAGTCATTTATTTACTGCAGTATTACGGTTACATATTCTGTGCTCCATGTGTGTGTGTGTGTGTGTGTGTGTGTGTGTGTGTGTGTGTGTGTGTGTGTGTGTGCAGTCATAAACATTATTTATAAATCTATTATGTATCGCAATACGTAGAACGTTTATTGGACGAATAAATAAATACTGAGCTGGGATCGAATCAAGAAGTAACAAAGAAAGCAGTCTTGCAGTTCGTTGGACCTTCTTCCCTGGCATCTTCGCAAAATCGAACAAACTGACTCCCGAGGTCGACTGCTCATATATTTCCATAACCTCAAATACTTGAATACCTACCTATTATATTAAATTAATATGGAAGACCCATAATCTTTTAGAAAATGCGAATGTGAACAAAAAAATATTTGAATATAACAAGACACGAATCAACAACACTTGACTTCGTAATTCCATGTACCCAAACACTACACTACATGAGCTTGTGTAACATACGAAAAAATTCTTTTGTATTATGATCTCCTGTAGGCTTTAATCGCCGATGTGTTATTAATTGGCGTTTAATTATAAAACATCGTACCAAGAGCACCGCGAAGTTGATAAATCGTCAATGTGCGGTTGCCTTGAAACATCATACTTACACAACACGCATATTATAAAACGGGGACAACCAAATACGAAAAATTCTTTAACCATACACCATTTTATTACAATACATCGTACTCATAACGACGCATTGTTGAGGGACTGTCAATGTGCTGGTGCTCTGAAACAATATACACCCATTTGTGGTAAGTTATAATACGAAACATACCGAGTATACGCTTCAAATGACATCGACGGAATCCATTACAGGATCTCCCAAAATCTGCCTATGACGTAAACGCGACTTTGCATCTCATTGACCATACTCCTCTCCCCGAAGCGAAACCCTACCTTGTCTTTAACGCTATGGCGCGCTGTGGAACGTTAATTTCCACATTGTGACGTCTCTAAGCTCGGCCAGCTCCTTGTCCACGAGCCCTTTCTCGTCCCGTGGGCGGATGCGACCGGATAGGCGACGCTATTTTCACGCGCCCGGTTTCTTCATCTATTCAGCGATATCTTCTATAGCTGCCATAAATTTCTGTTAGATGTCTTTACTCCCACTCGACACAATGAGGAAATTAATTTATACACTAAGGTGACAAACGTCATAGGATACCTCATAACATACTGCCGGAACTCCTTCTGCCCGGTGTAGTGGAGCCACTCGATGTGCCATGGACTTAACAAGTCGTTGGAAGTCTCCTGCAACAAATATTGAGTCATGCTGCCCCTATAGCCGTCCATAATTGCGAAAGCCTTGCCGCGCACGAACTGACCTCTTGATTACGTCCTATAACTCTTAGACGGCATTCATGTTGGAAGATGTGGATAGCTAAATCATTCGCTCGAATCGTCGAGAATGTTCTTGAAACCAATCGCGAACAACTGTGGCCCAGTGACAACTCCATCGTTATTTGGGAGCATTAAGCCCATGAATGGCTGCAAATGGGCTCCAAGTAACCGAGCAGAACCATTTCCAGTCAATGACCAGTTCAGTTGGACCAGAGGATCCATTCCATTCCATGTAAACACAGCCCACATCATTATGGAGCCACAACCAGCTTGCACAGTGCTTTGCTGACACCCTAGGTCCATGGCTTCGTGGGGTCTGCGCCATATCGAACCCTACTATCAGCTCTTACCAACTGAAATTGGGACTTATTTGACCAGGGCGCGGTTTTCCAGTCGTCTAGAGTCCAACCGATATGGGCACGAGCCCAGGAGAGTCGCTGCAGATATTGAGCTGTTACCAAGGGCACTCGAGTCGGTCGTCTGCCTGCCATAGCCCGTTAACACCAAATTTCGCCTCACTGTACTAACGGAAAGGTTCATCGTACGTCCCATATTGATTTCTCCCGTTATTTGATGTGGAGTTGCTTGTCTGTTATTATTGACAACTCTACATAAACGTCACTGCTCTCGATCTCTAAGTGTAGGCCATCGGCCACTGCATTGTTCGTGGTGAGAAGTAATGCTTGAAATTTGGTAGTGTCGGTACACTCTTGACACTCTGGAACGCGGAATATTGAATTCTAACAACCGCAGCTAAACTAAGACCAGATAGATCTCATGTACCTGCGGAGTTGGATCGTCGACCGTTGCGGAGGATCGAGTGAAATCAGGGGAAGTATCTACTCGTGAACTCCAAAGTGTGAAACTTCTTTATTTAAATGAATGTGTCTGTACTTAAATTGCTGAATGACTGAGAAGATGAAACTTCTACGTTATTTGATTCTGAAACAGCTGAGTAAAACTGAACGTACTGAGCCTACTTTCTCTTTACTTTTTCTTATCATGTCAACACTGACCCACGATATTCTAGCGCAACGCAATCTGACTGCTCAAAAAAATTACAACCTGACTTCAAATAATTAATTCAAAAGATGGCCCTGACTAAAAAGAAATCTTAATAATAACCTATACATTTCATTAAGCACTTACCTCACAAAAATCTTCATTACGCGAACTACTGCAATACAGTGAGGGTCAATACTGCCAGCTAAATAAAAGGTTCTAACTACTAAAGCCACTAACTGCTATTAGGCGTGTGGTTAACATAGGAAAGATTTTGTTGCAAACCAAATAATGTATTTTTTACCTTAATAATGTGACATCCAGTTCAAATACGAATATAAATCGTCATTGACATCTAGCACAAAGGTATATAGTCATGAATAATATTCAGTCTCCAAGTCGAACATGTACAGAGCGTTAGCCTACGCTAACACTTCAGACCTCTACCCTCCATCAATGCTAACTTCTCACACTTAACATCCATCACTGCTGGCTGTTCACCTCCAACTGCCCAACAGTACTTCCATCACTGCTGGCGACTAACTTCCAACTGCCCTACAGTACTGGCGATCAACTTCCATAACTGCTGGCGACTAACTTCTAATAACGAGACCAACCAGCCTCAGAGTCTCTTACAAAGAAAGCGCAGTCAGAGATCCAATGCAAAGCGCTACACAGCGCTGCCAACACAGAAGCAGCCCACTTGCAAGTGGTACCAGCAGTCCACCTAGAATAATAACAGTCGCAGGGACGAAAATTATGGGGAGAGTGATCGAGCAGCTCCTCATAAGTCACATATTTCTGTAGTCAGTGCTAAGCGAAGCTTGAGGTGGTCCACAGAGTGACGCCACTGGATAGTGGATAACTGGAAATGAGTGACCTGCAGTGATGAATTACGCTATACCCTGTGACAGTGCGATAGAGGGATTTGGGTTTGTCGAATGCCTGGAAAACTTTACCTGTCAACATGTGTAGTGCCAGCACATTTCTGTTGTGCTGCATGATGTGGTGTCAAGAATAACGCCCCTGGACGTTGGATGACTGGAAACGAATGATTTCGAGTCGTGAATCAGTCTTATACCCTGTGGCCATTCGATGGACGGGTCTGGGCATGGCTAATGCCTGGAGAACCTTACCTGCCATCATTTGAAGTGCGAACATTGAAGTACGGAGCAGTTGATGTTACGGAATGCGGTGTTTTTCGAGGCAGGGGTGTGGTCCGCTTTTTGCGCTTAAGAAACCGTTAAATACGGAAGAATATGAACACATTTCACAGCATTGTGTGTTGGGTACAGTAGAGGAACATGTTGGAGACTTTGACTGTTTGTGTCAGATGACAGCGCACCTTGTCGTGAAGCAGCGTCCGTGCGACAATGGTCTATGGATAATAATGCCATTTCTCCAAAGACATTCAGACACCTCACTGAAAATGTCACCAGTAGAGTTCATGCCGTCAGAAAGCGGAAGGCTGGACACACTCCACGTTCATTTCCACTAATAAGTGTCCACATAGTTTTGGTCATTACTGTTATTACTATTATAACAGTAAACACAGCAAATGAGATCAATATGCTGGATCTCGTGTTTCATAGCTATTCGGACATTTCCCAAATGTCTATGACAGCGTGTCGTATTGGCCCCTCATTCGTACCGATCCCAATGAAGTGGCTTTTTGTAGTTGTTGGGTAGATATTTTGTCAGTTCCAGTGGCTTTGAAGTGCCCAATAAGACCTTTCGACCCTCCTGACAGTGTGTCGATAACCACTGGGACCACGTTTTCCAATTTACGCCACAGTTGCTGTAGCTCAATTTTGAGGTCCTCGTATGTGTTAAGTGTTTCTACTCGTTTCTCGTCGATTGGCTATCATGGTAATATCAGTGAGCCACACTTTCTTTTTCTCCACATCTGTGAAGTTTGGAGTAACGTCTTCCAGCATTCTATGTGTCTTCAGTCTGAAGTCTCACAGTAATTTGGCGTGTTCGTTTTCGACAAATTTTTCTCGTTTGTACCCCTCGCGACCAATCTCCTTACTACCGCTAGCTGGTAATTTTCACATAGGTTTGAATGCATCATTCCTGTTAAAGCGTTGAGTCTCTGCTTGTAATCAGTCTGAGTGAACTTTTTGCAGCAGCTCAAGATACTGTCAGTTGGGTCCTTGGCTTCTTTGCACAGTTTGCACTTTCAGTTTTCTGCTGCTTTCTCGATTCTGGATTTGATGGTGTTAGTTCTGATGGCTTGTTCATGTGCAGAAGAAATCAGTCCTATAGTTTTCTTCTCGTGCAATGCTATATTGTGCAGGCTGTCAGTCCTGCATTGGAGTGAAACTTTCCGGTATCAGTTCTTGGTTTGCTACACTTCGAAAAGCTTTCACGTCATTATTATTATTATTATTATTATTATTTACTGCTCAGCATTGGAGTGAAACTTTCCGGTATCAGTTCTTGGTTTGCTACACTTCGAAAAGCTTTCACGTCATTATTATTATTATTATTATTATTATTATTATTATTATTATTTACTGCTCATTCACTACACATGTGGTAACGATACGCGACGATGCCTGGTTAGACGTGAGACAGGTGGTGGAGGCTCTAATCCTCCCAGGTGAAATAAATGCATAAATAAAAACAATGCCATTATGAATGCTCACTTGTTTCGTTTTGCGCTCATGGCCTTCAGTGCTCAACATGAATAGCATTTCCCATGCAATGAGGACCCAATGTTTGGGCAGGCGGTGGCGTCGAAATAGGAGAGTATTATGTTAGCATGATACACATTCATAACGAAACATACGCAACCACTTGAGCCTTGTTCAGTCGAAGCAGCGTTCAGATTCTTGATGTCCATTTTACGTCGCTTGTCACTCAGCTAATTATGCGAATGCCTTGAAAACGATACGGCCGACATCCTTCGTAGCATTTTAACTATCGCCGATTTTACTCCGTTCCTAATGACTTTCCGTCGTGGGTCATATCATACCCCTTCCGTCCTGACCAATAAACATTTTACAGCAAGCATATATATTTTAACAGATATCACTTTCCAGATTCCTCAGTTAACTTTCAGCAAATAAAGTAACATGACAGTTTATCTCGAAAATGGCAGAGAATGCCGTGTTTAGCACAGGATACTTTTCAGTGCTTGCTTGTGGGCTAAACCACGTGGATAGTTGTCCGGTACGTCCAGCAACAAATGAAATTCGCTATAGAGAAATACGTCCAACCAAAGGCTGACCGTACCTGCAGCCAACAACAAATCCGATACGAATCTTGAGACTACTGGCAGAACCGCCAAACCATCTCAAGTTTTGTAAGGCAAGGCAGAAAGGGATAATCCCCTAACAAAAAATTTCGCAATCCCTTTAGGTAGAAAATATTGGGAAAGAAAACAAAATTCGCTCGAGTTACACTGTAAACTTTCCATAAAAAATTGTCTATACGTGTGAATACTGAATATTTTGCTTCCAAAACTTTCTCCTCGTGTAACGTGTACTTTCGATGTCGTGTTCAACTGCTGAGTAATACTAAATGTTGGTTGGGCCTGTGTTACGCATTTGAACAGTGTCGTGAAAAAACTTCAAACGTAAAGGAAATGCTGAACTAGAAATGATAGAAATTAATCTAATTAAATGCCAAAATAAACTGATCATGTGTTCAAAGAAAACTATATAACTGAAACTCAACACCAAAGTACATTATGAAAGTTACGTGACACGAAGGGCAATGTTTGATTTGGAATAACCACAAAAATAAATTACTGCTGTAGTCAGAAAAAACAACTGTATGAAATTACCAACACTGCTCACTGAAAGTTAAATGTGTGAAATCTTATGGGACTTAACTGCTAAGGTCATCAGTCCCTAAGCTTACACACTACTTACCCTAAATTATCCTAAGGACAAACACACACACCCATGACCGAGGGAGGACTCGAACCTCCGCCGGGACCAGCCGCACAGTCCATGACTGCAGCGGCTTAGACCGCTCGGCTAATCCTGCGCAGCACTGAAAGTTAATCTGCCGGCTTAGCACACCACCTGATAATTTTGACTACGTTCTGTTTCCTAGTAAAAATGTTAGATGAAATATGCCTTGAAATAAAAGTGATTTACTTATCACTCAGCATGCTATTTTGTGTCTGGTGTACTGACGTTCTCGCAAGGAAATACAAATCAGCGGATGCAGCAGCTAAAGAAAAATAATCTACTCTATTTTTTCAAAAATTACAGACATCCCAACAAACTGCGTAATTCGCGACATAGTAAAAAAAAGTTCAAATCAATACTAATCACAAATATTATTAGTTATCTCAGGGACAGAGATTTCCTTCAACTATTAGTTCTGTCAAACAAACATCTTATTCTTGCGCATGCATGGATTACCTTCAAAAATTCGTCCAAAAATCTTCTCCATTAATACAAAGAATGAAATAGCTTTGTAAACAGGTTTTCATCTCTATAACCGCGCAGGGTAACTGTGCGGTCTTCGTCGCCTTGTTACGGCTCGCGCGGCTCCCCCCTTCGGAAGTTCGAGTCCTCTCTCGGGCATGGGTGTGTGTGTTGTCCTTAGCGTAAGTTAGTTTAAATTAGATTAAGTAGTGTGTAAGCCTAGGGACCGATGATCTCAGCAATTTGGTCCCTTAGAAATTACCACCAATTTAAAAAAAAATTCATCTGTATAGTAAAGTATTCCAGATAGTTTCTCCCAGATTCACAAATGACAGCTCTCATTCTCAGAAAAAACTCAACTACTCGCTACTACGCCTCAAATAAGAGTGTCCCAGCGCCGCACAACTGACTGACTAGCAAGTGAACCACAAATAAAACTAAACACAGAGTCTAAGATCTTACTCACTGCTCCTGCAGTGCGCTCATTCATCTTTGTCCCAGAATAGTAAAGATAAATTATTTACAATAGCAGCAAACGTATGAAAACCTTACAACACTGTCGCGCTGCAGTAGTCGGCACACCTGCGTTAACAGTCGTAAGTGCTTAGTGAATCACCAGTAATAGCGACTGTACACTTGGAATTTACATCTTGCAAGCCGCGCGGGATTAGCTGAGCGGTTTAAGGCGCTGCAGTCATGGACCGTGAGGCTGGTCTCGGCGGAGGTTCGAGTCCTCCCTCGGGCATGGGTGTGTGTGTTTGTCCTTAGGATAATTTAGGTTAAGTCGTGTGTAAGCTTAGGGACTGATGACCTTAGCAGTTAAGTCCCATAAGATTTCACACACATTTGAACATTTTTTACGTCTTGCAAAGTATGACGTTGTCAAAATAATTCGACTCTGTTTCCACAATAGCATTTAAATAAATTGCATGACGCAAGTACTTTCCAAATAACCGAACAAATAATTCTCAAATGGTTTATTTATTTGAATAGCAATTTCTTGGAAGGTATGTCACAGCGATGAAACAGATTATTGTTTTAATAATAAGGCATTTTAGGTATTGTAGTCTTATTATTGGTGAAACACTAGGAATGTTAAAAGTGTAGGCAATGGCAAGCTGTTTTATTTCACTTCGAGCGGCATGGACATTAACGAACTGTTACCACTCCAGAACAATGCCCTGGAGCTCATAAATATGGGACGTTAAACTTCAAGCTACCTTTCTTCCTTCGCCTTTGTTTAATATACTGCAGTTGTGACTTCGACATGGAATGCTGTACTTCACCTAACAGCATTTGAAAAATACTTCAGATATCGCATAAATAATGTTGTGGGTAACGGAAACCATGACTACGATGTATTGGCATAACACAGAAAATGCAACAGATCTATTAAAGAGACTGACCACACTACGCTTGTACGTCCTTTTCTGGAGTATTGCTGTACGGTGTGGGATCCACATCAGACAGAATCGACGGAGGACGTAGAAAAAGTTCAATGAAGGGCAGTTCGTTTTGTGCTATCGTGAAATAGGGGTGGAAATAGGGGTCGCTATCATTAAACAAAGGCGTTTCTCGTTTCGGCAGGATCTTCTCATGAAATTTCAATCACCAACTTTCTCCTCAGAGTGTGGAAATATCCTGTTTGTACCCACATACATAGGAAGGAATGATCATCATAATAAAAGAAGAGAAATCAGAGCTCACACAGAAAGATTTAAGTGTTCCTTTTTCCCGCGCGCTGTTACGAGAGTGGTACGGTAGAACAATAGCGTGAAGGTGGTTCGAAGATCCGTCTGCCAGGCACTTAATTGTGAATTGCATACTAATGCTGTAGATGTAGATGTAGGAGGATAATGATTTGACTTCATTATTTATTACCTTGAGCTCCGAAAATCTGCCACCCAACATTCCTACAGTGAACCTTAATAGTTTTTAGATGTCGAGTTATATGATATATATAAGAACTTCACACAATTTACGGCAAGAAATATCCGCATTACTGCCTATTTTGTGGGTTTCGACCAGTAGGATGGCTTGGACACCGCACAGCTTTGCTAGACATGGTCCTGTTGGAGGTAGCTTCCTCGGACCTATGAACTGACTCACTCACCCAGTTGCAAGGGAGGAAATAGATCGAGGTGACGTAAAGGTTAGCACACTGGACTCGCATTCGGGAGGATGACGGTTCAAACCCGCGTCCGAGCATCCTGATTTCGGTTTTCCGTGATTTCCCTAAATCGCCTCAGGCAAACGTCGGAATGGTTCTCTATCCCGATTCTAATGGCCTCGTTGTCGACGGGACGTTACACACTAATCTCCTTCTCCACAAGGGAAGCTACAGTTTATCATGATACAGTATGCATACTTGAACCGATACAGTATGCATACTTGAACCGTGGTTCAGAGTTCACGTTAATCCGTAGATTCCTGTATAACTGGGTGAGTACGTTAGCTCAAAGGTCGGAAGTAAGCAAGAGGAGACCACTCCCCACATCACGAACCCTAGTAATGCAATGTGGGGCTTTATCTTGTATCGTGACACACACTGAATACTGAAGCTAACTCAGAACTCAACTTAACTACTGCTGGACCTACATCACTTCGTCCTCGTGTCTACCCAGCGTCAGTGCGTCACATCTCATGCTTAAATGTAACGCATTTCCGGGAACCGACAAGCTAACCGGATACCTTCTACACAATTTTCCAATGTTATTCACAAAAATGTTATCTCATAAGAATTACCATCTTATCTTGCTACCTCTCGCATTATCAGGTTAATCGATAGTGTACTTGAAATCCTTAACATCTCTATGAAAAATCCACAATGAATGCAAGACGTTCGGAAAAGATATTTGGATAAAGAAAGAAAATGATTTCATCTTGAGTTGTCAGTCCTTAACGACGAAAAGAAAATTGATGACTATTGCAAAATGAAGTAGAAATATTTCGTCATTTTCAGCGAGTCCGTCCGGGATATTATTAGCTATTGTGCAGATATTTCGGCTGACAACCATACAGACATTCAAAAGGTGAGTCGCTTGCAAGATTTTTAAAACATTTTACACTGTGGGGTAAACGCGCATGCGTCAAATATATCACTGTTGGTAACAAGAGCGTCAGTCGTAAATGAAGCTTTGCGCCTCTAAGAGTAAAACCAAACGTAACAGTTGCGACATTACCGTTTTTGTTACCACCAGCGATAGCAGCGCCCAAAGCGGCCAGCAAGCAACATTCTGAATACGATATCGGAAGTGTGAGAATACTGACGTTTATTTTGATTTGTACCATAGTCTTTATAATAGGGAGTACATTTACAGTCATAAAAATTACAGGACATTTGTTATTATTTAGTTTCCGAATGACCCTGGGAGATACGAAACAGTGCATTACAGGACAGTTTTTTACGACTCTCCTGTAACGTACAGACACCTAATCAATAATGTCTTTTTCCTTTAATAACAAAAGGCCTAACCTTTTAGAGAAAGACGTCGTATCTCCATCCAATAAAGTAGTTTTGTTCGCTACACTTTTTTTCAAATCACTGAGTGTGGAACGTAGGAAACCTGTATGGAATGTAATACCTACATTATTTAACGTATCAAATAACCCACCACAACTGTAGCTTAAGGGAAAACCATACAGACTTGATACTAAACTGTCAAAAGCATTAAAATTGATTCCCAACACAGGAGAAACCAATTCCACAACTGTTCCTAAGTCTGAGTCCCAAAAGGAAAGACAACTCAACACATTCGCTTTCGAACCAAAAGTAATTGCATTCACAAATATATTCGTGTCTTAGAAAGGCGATTGAAATGTAAGAAGGAGCCATTGGACGCCATAGACACATTCTAAAGTATTTCTTCATGAATGAGTAGTAACTTAAGTCATTGAATCAGTGTGGTTCGGCTGTTTTTATATGCATGTCACGACAATTCATGTCTCTTGATAACTTACTAACGCATGGAACGCAAAAATATAACAGCTATTATGTTAATTAATACGGAAATTTTAAAAACCGACATTATCCTTACGACACACGTGACTCTGCTTTCTCACTGCTCGGAGCACTAATGTCGCTCCAGGTGCCAAACGGTAACAACTTTCACACCACAAAGTGTCGTGACTGTATTTATTACACTGTGGTAAAACAAAGCAAGCGCAGAGTCAGTGAATCTACTGTGCTTTTTTGATTATTATGAATGGCAGGTAGTGGAGAGTTAGAATAATATTTCCTTTGAGAGCGCAGACGTGAAATGAGTTGTCGAACTGGAAACCCTCGTCTCGGTTGAGCGAACTGTCTGCTAATTCAATTTCCACAGCATTCTTGAACACCGAATCCCAGTAGGCTGAGGCTGTGACCAGTATCTTAATTTTCCCGTAAGCTGTGGAATGGGCGGTGTAAATACAATGTTCAGCCGTTGCATATTTATTGAGCTATAATAGGCGAGTGTATCGCTGGTGTTCAATGCAACGTTCTTTTACAGTGGTACTGTTTAGCCAATGCACGTTCATTGCAAAATGGTTCAAATGGCTCTAAGCATTATGGGACATAACATCTGAGGTCATCAGAACTTAGAACTACTTAAACCTAACTAAGCTAAGGACATCACACACATCGATGTCCGAGGTAGGATTCGAACCTGCGACCGTAGCAGCAGCGCGGATCCGGATTGCAGCACGTAGAATCGCTCGGTCACAGCGGCCGGCACCTTTATCGCAATCACAACGAATTTCGTATTCACCCGTCTTTCGTAAAAGCAGTCACCCTTCACATATCCCACAATAAATATTCGTAAGCAAATTTTGAACGGAAAGATTATTTTTTTTAATTAAAATGTGTTTCTGGTGTGATCTTTAGCCCAAAGACTCGTTCAGTACAGTTCTCCAAGCTCGTCTATCCCGAGCAAGCATCTTCTCTCTGAATAGATACTGCAGCCTACATCCGTTTGATCTACCTTCGATACTAACAAAATCCTCTTCCTCACAAGTGACTTTCTCTCTATTTCCAGTCTGCATTTTATTTCCTCTCTACCTCAGATGTTAGTTATTTCGCTACCCAAATATAAAAATTCATCTCTTACTTTCAGTATTTCAATTCCTAATCTAATTCCTTCAGAATCATCTCATCATACTTATATTACTTTTGTTGGGCCTTTGTCGCCTCTTACTGATTTACAATGTCATTGGCAAACCTCAAAGTTTTAATTTCTTCTTCCTCATATTTCACTCGACTTACGAATTTCTCCTTGATTTACTTCACATCTTGCTCATTGTACATATTTAATAACATCGAGGATAGCCTACAACCCTGCCTCACTCCCCTCTAAACTATTGCTTCCCTTTCATGTCTTTCAGCTCTTGAAACGGCTATCTGTTTTCAGCAGAAGTTGTAGATAAAACAACAAGGAAGTGCCCTATCACCACTTTTGTCCGTAATAATAACGGACAAGATCATAAAATGCATCAAGAAAATAGACAGCGAACCAAATGTCGTGGTGTTTGCCGATAGTTTGATTGTGTGGGGAGAGACAGAAGTTGAAGCACAGAAGGAATTTACTGACTGGAACAACACATTCAAAAATTTCGGACTAGAAATAAGTAAAACAAGACAGTGGAAATGATCATCAACAGGCAAGGAACAACCTCAAACATATTTCTAGAAGAAGTCGAAGTCGAATCAGTTTCCCATTTCAAGTACGTAGGAAGCATCATCTTGAAAGACAACACCATTAAGCAGGAAATACTCATCAGGACACAGAAAGCATCTAGTTTTTACAGTCTACATCTACATCTACGTGATTGCTCTGCTATTCACAATAAACTGCCTGGCAGATGGTTCAATGAACCACCTTCAAACTGTCTCTCTACCGTTCCACTCTCGAACGGTGCTGGGGAAAATGAGCACTTAAATTTTTCTGTGCGAGCCCTGATTTCTCTTATTTTATCGTGATGATTATTTCTCCCTGTGTAGGTGGGTGACAACAAAATGTTTTCGCAATCGGAGGAGAAAACTGGTGATTGAAACTTCATGAGAAGATCCCGCCGCAACGAAAAAAGCCTTTGTTTTAATGACTGCCACTCCAATTCACATATCATGTCTGTGGCACTATCTCCCATATTTCGTGATAGCGCAAAACAAATTTTGAACTTTTTCGATGTCATCAGTCAGTCCCACCTGATGCGGATCCCACACTGCACAGCAATACTCCACAATAGGATGGACAAGCGTGGTGCAAGCAGTCTCTTTAGTAGATCTGTTGCACTTTCTAAGAGTTCTGCCAATGAATCCCAGTCTTTGGTCTGTTCTACTCACAACATTATCTATGTGATCGTTCTAATTTAAGTTATTTGTAATTGCAATCCCTAAGAATTTAGTTGAATTTACAGCCTTAAGATTAGTGTGACTTATCGCGTAATAGAAATTTAGCTGATTTCTTTTAGTACTCATGTGAATAACTTCACACTTTTCTTTATTCAGGGTCAACTGTCACTTTTTGCACCATACAGTCAAATCAGAAATCTTCTCTGGGGTGATAAAATGCCATGAAAAGCAAAAGCGACCGTGTGCCACACTTATTTCGTATCAGTCCTAATATATGGTTTAGAAACATGTACCCTACTAAATAAAGACCTCAGTAGAATTCAAGCAACGGAAACGAGATTCATTAGAACTATGAACCAAACAACTAGGAAGGACAAAATCAGAAATGAGGTGAATGGAAAAGTAGCTGGTATTGAGGTTCCTGTTGTCAGTGTTATAAAAAAACGCAGGCATAAGTGGTATGGGCACATAATGAGAATGGACAGTGATAGACCTGCCAGAAGATATTTCAACCTGAACCTCGTAGGAAGAAGACCATGGGGAAGACCGAGAAAACGCTGGATAGAGACTGTAAGATCAGACGTGGAGGAGAAAGGACACAAATGGGAAGCTGTCCTGGAACAGAACGTGTGTGAAGACAGAAGGAGATGGCGTGCGCTTGTACAGCACACCCGGTAAACTGGAGCTGGAAAACGATAATGATGATGACTCGTAAAAACCACCGCTGACCTGCACTTCCTTAAAACCCCTGTCAGTGTCTCAGTGCAGGAGAAAGAAAGGAAGAAATGTTACAGTTCAACGTCCCAGCGACAGCACGGTTATTAGAGATGGAGCACATGCTCGGATTGCGAAATGGGGGGAAATACAGTATCGGCTGTGCCCTTTTCTAAGGAACCATCCCGGCATTTGCCTGGAGCGATTTAAGGAAATCATGAAATACCTAATCCGGATGGCCGGAAGGAGATTTGAACCGTAGCCCCGCCGAAAGCGAGTCCAATGTGCTAGCCGCTGCATCCCGCTCTCGCCGTAGCACAGGAGAGAGGACCTGCTTGTAATGGTGACTGCTTCATAAAGAAGTACGCGTTATAAAACATGTAGGAACTCTAAATTACAAAGGATTTCTCAATTTCACTTACTTGCATGTAAATAAGCTTAGGGTATATTTCGTATGTGGAATTACGGAAACGAGAAAGAGAACCCTACGTGTGGAGCAGAAGGTAAGGACCTTCCTAAAAAGAGCAGAAGACCCTGTGCTGTTATAGAAGGCATCAGTGCTATCAGAGTACGGTATCCAATACATTTTGGAAAGTATCGACGGCAATAAAATATAAACACTGGAGCCGGATTAAATTTCCTACAACTACAATTGTTCTTGAAACAGCCAATACCAAATGGCAAGACAAATAGACTTTCCCCAACACTATCGGTGCAGTCGACTAGACACATGTATTGATTGAAAAACCAGATACACACGGCAGCGAATGCGTCATCAGAAAAGGGGCTGCCAGCTGCATAAGTTAATAAGAAGATAATATCATGCATCTTCTTACCTGATACTTTTGTCACTACGAATTACATCAGGTGATGCCGAGGCAATTAGATTAGGAAGTCCACACAATTATAAAAATATATGTACAGGATGACAATTATTGAACTATGTGAAAAAACGTAAATTAGCTACGAACTACGGCGCGCACACACATTGTTCAACATGTAAACGTCACCACAGACGAATAGCGAAATTCTGCATGACCCGTTGAAGTGTGGAACATCAATGCTGTCGATGACCTCCTTAATGGCTGTTTTCAGCTCAGCTGTTGTTCAAATTGTTCAAATGACTCTGAGCACTATGGGACTTAACTTCTGAGGTCATCAGTCCCCTAGAACTTAGAACTACTTAAACATAACTAACCTAAGGACATCATACACATCTATGCCCGAAGCAGTTTTCGAACCTGCGACCGTAGCGGTCGCGTGGTTCCAGACTGTAGCGCTTTGAACAGGTCGGCCACCCCGGCCGGCGCTCAGCAATGGTTTTAGGTTTACTGCTGTACACCTCGCCTCTAATAAAACCTCACAAAAAGGAGTCGCATGTCTTCATCCCCCCATGAACCATAGACCTTGCCGTTGGTGGGGAGGCTTGCGTGCCTCAGAGACACAGATAGCCGTACCGCAGGTGCAACCACAACGGAGGGTATCTGTTGAGAGGCCAGACAATCGTATGGTTCCTGAAGAGGGGCAGCAGCCTTTTCAGTAGTTGCAGGGGCAACAGTCTGGATGATTGACTGATCTGGCCTTGTAACATTAACCAAAACGGCCTTGCTGTGCTGGTACTGCGAACGGCTGAAAGCAAGGGGAAACTACGGCCGTAATTTTTCCCGAGGGCATGCAGCTTTACTGTATGGATAAATGATGATGGCGTCCTCTTGGGTAAAATATTCCGGAGGTAAAATAGTCCCCCATTCGGATCTCCGGGAGGGGACTACCCAGGAGGATGTCGTTATTAGGAGAAAGAAAACTGGCGTTCTACGGATCGGAGCGTGGACTGTCAGATCCCTTAATCGGGCATGTAGATTAGAAAATTTAAAAAGGGAAATGGATAGGTTAAAGTTAGATATAGTGGGAATTAGCGAAGTTCGGTGGCTGGAGGAACAAGACTTTTGGCCAGGTGAATACAGGGTTATAAATACAAAATCAAATAGGGGTAATGCAGGAGTAGGTTTAATAATGAATAAAAAAATAGGAGTTCGGGTAAGCTACTACAAACAACATGGTGAACGCATTATTGTGGCCAAGATGGACACGAAGCCCGCGCCTACAACACTAGTGCAAGTCTATGTGGCAACTAGCTGTGCAGATGACGAAGAAATTGATGAAATGTATGATGAGATAAAAGAAATTATTCAGGTACTGAAGGGAGACGAAAATTTAATAGTCATGGGTGATTGGAATTCGAGAGTAGGAAAAGGGAGAGAAGGAAACATAGTAGGTGAATATGGATTGGGGCTAAGAAATGAAAGAGGAAGCCGCCTGGTAGAATTTTGCGCAGAGCATAACTTAATCATAGCTAACACTTGGTTCAAGAATCATCGCCGGCCGGTGTGGCCACGCGGTTAAAGGCGCTTCAGTCTGGAACCGCGCGACCACTATGGTCGCAGGTTCGAATCCTGCCTCGGGCTTGGATGTGTGTGATGTCCTTAGGTTAGTTAGGTTTAATTAGTTCTAAGTCTAGGGGGCTGATGACCTAAGATGTTAAGTCCCATAGTGCTTAGAGCCATTTTTTTGAACCAAGAATCATCAAAGAAGGTTGTATACATGGAAGAACCCTGGAGATATTAGAAGATATCAGATAGATTATATAATGGTAAGACAGAGATTTAGGAACCAGGTTTTAAATTGTAACACATTTCCAGGGGCAGATGTGGACTCCTACCACAATCTATTGGTTATGAACTGTGGATTAAAACTGAAGAAACTGCAAAAAGGTGGGAATTTAAGGAGATGGGACCTGGATAAACTTAAAGAACCAGAGGTTGTAGAGAGTTTCAGGAAGAGCATAAAGGAAAAATTGACAAAAATGGGGGAAAGAAATACAGTAGAAGAAGAATGGACAGCTTTGAGGAATGAAGTGGTGAAGGCAGCAGAGGATAAAGTAGGTAAAAAGAAGAAGGCTAGTAGAAATCCTTGGGTGACAGAAGGAATACTGAATTTAATTGATGAAAGGAGAAAATATAAAAATGCAGTAAATGAAGCAGGCAAAAAGGAATACAAACGTCTCAAAAATGAGATCGACAGGAAGTGCAAAATGGCTAAGCAGGCATGGCCAGAGAACAAATGTAGGGATGTAGAGGCTTACCTCACTAGGGGTAAGATAGATACTGCCTACAGGAAAATTAAAAGAGACCTTTGGAGAAAAGAGAACCACTTATATGAGTATCAAGGGCTCAGATGGAAACCCAGTTCTAGGCAAAGAATGGAAAGCAGAAAGGTGGAGGGAGTATATAGAGGGACTATACAAGGGCGATGTTCTTGAGGACAATATTATGGAAATGGAAGAGGATGTAGATGAAGACGAAATGGAAGATATGATACTGCGTGAAGAGTTTGACAGAGCAGTGAAAGACCTTAGTCGAAACAAGGCCCCCGGAGTAGACAACATTCCATTAGAACTACTGACAGCCTTGGGAGAGCCAGTCCTGACAAAACTCTACCATCTGGTGAACAAAATGTATGAGACAGGCGAAATACCCTCAGACTTCAAGAAGAATATAATAATTCCAATCCCAAAGTAAGCAGACGTTGACAGATGTGAAAATTACCGAACTATCAGTTTAATAAGCCACGGCTGCAAAAATACTAACGCAAATTCTGTACAGACGAATGGAAAAACTGGTAGAAGCCGACCTCGGGGAAGATCAGTTTGGATTCCGTAGAAATGTGGGAACACGTGAGGCAATACTGACCCTACGACTTATCTTAGAAGCTAGATTAAGAAAAGGCAAACCTACGTTTCTAGCATTTGTAGACTTGGAGAAAGCTTTTAACAATGTTGACTGGAATAATCTCTTTGAAATTCTGAAGGCGGCAGGGGTAAAATACAGGGAGCGAAAGGCTATTTACAATTTGTACAGAAACCAGATGGCAGTTATAAGAGTCTAGGGACATGAAAGGGAAGCAGTGGTTGGGAAGGGAGTGAGACAGGGTTGTAGCCTCTCCCCGATGTTATTCAATCTGTATATTGAGCAAGCAGTAAAGGAAACAAAAGAAAAATTCGGAGTAGGAATTAAAATCCATGGAGAAGTAATGGAAACTTTGAGGTTCGCCGATGACATTGTAATTCTATCAGACACAGCAAAGGACCTGGAAGAGCAGTTGAACGGAATGGACAGTGTCTTGAAAGGAGGATATAAGATGAACATCAACAAAACCAAAACGAGGATAATGGAATGTAGTCGAATTAAGTCGGGCGATGCTGAGGGAATTAGATTAGGAAATGAGACACTTAAAGTAGTAAAGGAGCAAAGTAACTAATGATGGTCGAAGTAGAGAGGATATAAAATGTAGACTGGCAATGGCAAGGAAAGCGTTTCTGAAGAAGAGAAATTTGTTAACATCGAGTATAGATTTAAATGTCAGGAAGTCGTTTCTGAAAGTATTCGTATGGAGTGTAGCCATGTATGGAAGTGAAACATGGACGATAAATAGTTTGGGCAAGAAGAGAATAGAAGCCTTTGAAATGTGGTGCTACAGAAGAATGCTGAAGATTAGATGGGTAGATCACGTAACTAATGAGGAAGTATTGAATAGGAATCACCAATTTAGTATTGGAGGGCAGCGTGGAGGGTAAAAATCGTAAATGGAGACCAAGAGATGAATACACTAAACAGATTCAGAAGGATGTAGGCTGCAGTACGTATTGGGAGATGAAGAAGCTTGCACAGGATAGAGTAGCATGGAGAGCTGCATCAAACCAGTCTCCGGGCTGAAGACCACAACAACAACAACAATGTCTTCATATTCCGAGAATATGGCAGCCAATCGAGGCCCACACCAGTGGCGTCATGGTACCCCTGAACCAGAAAGCGGTCCCCAAAGCGCTCCTCCAGGACATCAAACACTCTCCTGCTACGATGGGGTCGAGCTCTGCCTTGTATGAGCCACATCTTGTCGAAATCAGGGTCACTTTGGATAATGGGGATGAAACCATCTTCCGAAACCTTCACGTACCGTTCGGTAGTCACCGTGCCATCAAGGAATACTGCACCGATTATTCCGTGACTGGACATTGCACACTACACAGTCACTCATTGAAGATGAACAGACTTCTCCATCGCGAAATGATGATTCTCAGTCCCTCAAACGCGCCAATTTCGGTTATTGACGAATCCATCCAAATGAAAGTGGACGTCGTCGCTAAACGAAACCATACAGCGCATACTAGTTCCCATCATGTCCCGCAGCCAACCGTCCAGTTTGAACGTCCTCACGCAAACCGTTCAGAAGTTATGACTATTTCATTTCATACAGTTCGATAATTGTCACCCTGTATGTATGTACGTATGTATGTATGTTCCACATCTCCTAAACCACTGAATCGATTTCAACCCAACTTCGTACACATATCACTAACTTTCTGGAAAGAATCGCTTTGGGGGAAGAACCACCTACCTATCAAATGGGTGGGGAGTGGAAAAGAAGTATAGTCCATGATGTGCGACTACTCAAACTTCATTCAGCCATTATCTGAGAATGAGAGCACTCAGTGACTTGCAATAAGCTTTACATATAATTTCAATACTTCACGAAGCTTTTCCTTGCTGACAACCCCCATAAAATGATGAACGGGGATTAAGTTTATATCTTATTGTTGGCTGTTCATGCAATGAAACTGCCATCTCAGAAAAAAATGGTTCAAATGGCTCTGAGCACTATGCAACTTAACTTCCGAGGTCATCAGTCGCCTAGAACTTAGAACTAATTAAACCTAACTAACCTAAGGACATCACACACATCCATGCCCGAGGCAGGATTCGAACCTGCGACCGTAGGCCATATCAGACACGAGGTTTTAATTTATTACTACTGTAAAACTACCTGTATTTGCAACACATTTTGCAGAAAGTATTCTCGCGCATCTCTGGATACATCTGCAAAATTAAATCATTTTAAGACACATAATTCAGAAAATATGGAAACATAAACAATGAGATGCGTGAAGAACTGCCACATCATGTATAACGCTTAAATTTATTAATACCTTGCTACAAACTCTCTTATCAACAGCCGGCCGGAGTGGCCGAGCGGTTCTAGGCGCTTCAGTCTGTAACCGAGCGACCGCTACGGTCGCAGGTTTGAATCCTGCCTCGAGTTTAAGTAGTTCTAAGTTCTAAGGGACTCATGACCTCAGATGTTAAGTCCCCTAGTGCTCAGAGCAATTTCAACCATCTTATCAACACATTTGACGGACAGTATCCACATAAGCCATTGAATGTACTAGCAAAATTTTATTATGATACGACACAGTTCAGTAGAAGTGACGTCAAAAACATCGAGTTGCTTGAAAAGGACACTGCAGGCCGAAATTAGCTAGAAATACTGGTGTACTATCTCTACAAATATCTGTGAAATCTGATAAATATATGTGAAATATATGTGACGTGTGTACCTTGGCATAGATGCGGGTAAAAAGCTCCTCCTATACCTCTAGATCGATTTCAGCCACATTTGGAACACATACTACCTACTGTCCAAAAAGAAATACTATGGGGCTAAGAACCAGCAACCTCCTTTTGGGATAGGGGAGCTAACATGGAGAGTGAAGGTGGGAGGAAGAGGTGGACGGACAGAGAGGGGAAGGAGGAAATGGATACAGATAGGGGGGAGAGGAGTTGGGCAGAGAGAGGAAATGGACAGAAAGGGAACAGGAGAAGATGGACAGAAAGAGGAGGAGGAGGAGGAGAAGGAGGAGGGAGAAATGGTAAGTGAGAGTGGGGAGCAGGAGATGGACAGAGAGAGGGAGGAGGAAGAGATAGACAAAAAGAGAGGTAGGAGAAAGTGTACTTTGAGGGATGAGGAGGAGATATGAAGAGCAAAGAAAGAGGATGAGGTGGACAGAGGAAAGGAGGAGGATTAGATGGGCAGAGGGGAAGGATGAGGTGAACAAAAAGAGGGGGAAGCAGGTAATGGACATACAGTGAGTGAGGAGGAGATAGAGGGGAAGGAGGAGATGGTCAGAGGGGAAAGAAGCAGATTGACAGAGGGGGAGGAGCAGGTGCAGACAGAAAGGAGGAGCAGGAGGAAATGGACAGAGAGAGGAGGAGAAGGAGGATGGACAGAGACAGGGGGAGGAGGAGTCAGAGAGAGAGACGCAGTTAGAGGGGTGAGGAGGAGATGGACAGAGACATAAGGAGCAGATAGAGAGAGGAGGGAGGATCAGATGGATAGAAGAAGGGGAGATGACGAGATGGAAAGAGAGGGAGGAGGAGGAAACGGACTAATAAAAGGTTGGAGTAACTACAAACCCAAGCAATGTCGAGTACTCAGCTAGTGAGACAATAAAAGAAGTACATATGCGAGTTTTGCTATTTACACAGCAAATAAGCTGAAGATGACCGAAGTAGACAGCTTATAAAATACCGACTGGCCACAGCAAGAAATGCATTTCTGAAAAAGAGGAATTCGTTAATATTTAATATAAATTTAAGTGTTAGGACAACTTTTATGAACGTATTTGTCTGGAGTGTACCTTAGTACGGAAGTGAAATATGGACGATATGTAGTTCAGACAAAAAGGAAACAGAAGCTTTTGTGATGTAATGCTACAGAAGAATTCTGAATATTAGATGGATAAATTGGGTAACTAATATGGAGGTATTGAATTAAAATTGTGAAAAACAAAACTTATGGCGCAATTTTTCACTTCAAAATTATATTTTCTACAAGTGAGCAAGAGCAGATAATATACAATCAACACATAACTGTTGGTATACACTTTAATACACATTATCTAAAAGTGAACATTACAGTTTCTGGCTTTACTTCCGCCAGCAGATCATCTCCTACCTTCCAAGTTTCACAGAAGTTCTCCTGCGAAACTTGCGTAACTGTCGTTCCTGGAAGAAAGGATATTTGGGAGACAGGTTTAACCAGTCACCCACGTTGCGCAGGAGAACTTCTGTGAAGTCTGAAGGTAGGAGATGAGATGCTGGCGGACGTCAAGCTGCGAGGCCGGGTCGTGAGTCGTGCTTACTTAGCTCAGATGGGAGAGCAAAAAAATGGTTCAAATGGTTATGAGCACTATGGGACTTAACATCTGTGGTCATCAGTCCCCTAGAACTTAGAACTACTTAAACCTACCTAACCTAAGGACATCACACACATCCATGCCCGAGGCAGGATTCGAACCTGCGACCGTAGCGGTCGCGCGTTTCCAGACCGAAGCGCCTAGAACCGCTCGGCCACACTGGCGCGCATGGACATCTGGTGCCACATATCTCCGGAAATATACGAAGGTCTTAACGAATCCATTTTCCTATTTGATTATGCATGGCTACAATAGCATAAGAATTATCATATGTACCTCAGTATACACAACATCTACACTCTTTGTGAGAAGTTCTTTATTACCTTTTAGAAAAAAATATTTTTAAGATGTAAATATGTAGACGCATATATCACTAGGGGTAAGATAGATACTGCCTACAGGAAAATTAAAGAGACCTTTGGAGAAAAGAGAACCACCTGTGTGAATATGAGGAGCTCAGATGGAAAACCAGTCGTAAGCAAAGATGGGAATGCAGAAAGGTGGAAGGAGTATACAGAGGTTCTATAAGAGGAAGATGTACTTGAGGGCAATGTTATGGAAATCGAAGAGAACGTAGATGAAGATGAAATGGGAGATACGATACTACGTGAAGAATTTGACAGAGCACTGAAAGACTTAAGTTGAAACAAGGCTCCGGAAGTAGACAACATTCCTTTAGAGTTACTGGTAGCCTTGGGAGAGCCAGCCATGACAAAAATCTTCCATCTGGTGAGCAACATGTATGAGAGAGGCGAAATACCGTCTAACTTCAAGGAGAATATTATAATCGCAATTGCCGGCCGGGGTGACCGAGCGATTCTAGGCACTACAGTCTGGAACGGCGCGACCGCTACGGTCGCAGGTTCGAATCCTGCCTCGGCCATGGATGTGTGTGCTGTCCTTAGGTTAGTTGGGTTTAAGTAGTTCTAAGTTCTAGGGGACTGATGACCTCAGAAGTTAAATCCCATAGTGCCCCCGAGCCATTTTATTTATAATCCCAATTCCAAAGAAAGCATGTGCTGGCAAGCGTAAAAATTACTTATCAGTTTAATAAGTCACAGCTGCAAAATACTAACACGAACCCTTTACAGAAGAATGAAAAAACTGGTAAAGCAGATCTCGGGGAAGATCAGTTTGGATTCCGGAGTAATGTTGGAACATGCGAGGCAATACTGACCCTACGACCTCTCATAGAAGATAGGTTAAGAGAAGACAAACCTACGTGCATAGCATTCGTAGACTTAGAAAAAGCTTTTGACAGTGTTGACCGGAATAATCTCTTTCAAATTCTAAAGATGGCAGGAGTAAACAGCCGGGAGCGAAATGCTATTTACAATTTCTACAGAAACAAGATGGCAGTTATAACAGTCGAAGGGCACAAAAGTGAAGCAGTGGTTGAGAAGAGAATGAGGCAGATTTGTAGCCTATTCCCGATATTATTCGATCTGTATATTGAGCAAACAGTAAAATAAACAAAAGAAAAATTTGGAGAATGAGTTAAAGTCCAGGGAGAAGAAATAAAAACTTTTAGGTTTCCGATGACATTGTAATTCTGTCAGAGACAGCAAAGGAATTGGAAGAGCTGTTGAACGGGATGGACAGTATCTTGAAAGGAGGATATATGAAGAACACCAACGAAAGCAAAACAAGGACAAGGAAATGCAGTCGAATTAAATCAGGTGATGCTGAGGGAATTAGATTAGGAGATGAGACACTTAAAGTAATAAATGAGTTTTGCTATTTGGCAAGCAGAATAACTGAAGATAGTCGAAGTAGGGAGGATATAAAATGTAGACTGGCAATCGCAAGGAAAGCATTTCTGAAGAAGAGTAATTTGTTAACGTCGAGTATAGATCTAAGTGCCAGGAAGTCCTTTCTGAAAGTATTTGTATGGAGTGTAGCCATATATTGAAGTGAAACATGGACGATAAACAGTTTAGACAAGAAGACAATAGAAGCTTTTAAAGTGTGGTGCTATAGAAGAATGCCAAAGATTAGGTGAGTACATCACGTAACTGATACGGAGGTAGTGAATAGAATTGAAGAGAAGAGAAATTTGTGGTAGTACCTGACTAAAAGAAGGAGTCTGTTGGTGGGACACATTCTGAGGCATCAAGCGATCACCAGTTTAGTACTGGATGGAAACATGGGGGGAGGGGGGGGGGTCGTAGAGGGAGACCAAGAGATGAATACAGTAAGCAGATTGAGAGGGATGTGGGTTGCAATAGTTACTCGGAGATGAAGAGGCTTGCACAGATAGAGCTGCATCAAACCAGTCTTTGGACTGAAGATCATAGCAACAACAACATGTTTAAGATTTTTTTTTAGTTATTAAGCATTCATGAGGAGCATTTCACTTGAGATATGTGGAAGGTACATAAGCATATTTGTTTTTCTATTCAAATATTTATTGTGTGTTCGTGTTTCTTTCACATACTACACAACATGGGGGGTGCCACGTCGAATTGCTTCTGTTTCGCGTTCAGAGAGAGGACTAACACGCTCTTAAGTAATTGGTCACAATATTCGTCAGTGTAGTTCGGCTGCAAAATACTAACGCAAATTCTTTACAGACGAATGGAAAAACTGGTAGAAGCTGACATTGGGGAAGATCAGTTTGGATTCCGCAGAAATATGGGAACACGTGAGGCAATACTGACCCTACGACTTATCTTAGAAGCTAGATTAAGAAAAGGCAAACCTACGTTTCTAGCATTTGTAGACTTGGAGAAAGCTTTTGACAATGTTGACTGGAATAATCTCTTTCAAGTTCTGAAGGCGGCAGGGGTAAAACCAGGGAGCGAAAGGCTATTTACAATTTGTACAGAAACCAGATGGCAGTTTTAAGAGTCGAGGGACATGAAAGGGAAGCAGTGGTTGGGAAGGGAGTGAGACAGGGTTGTAGCCTCTCCCCGATGTTATTCAGTCTGTATATTGAGCAAGCAGTAAAGGAAACAAAAGAAAAATTCGGAGTAGGTATTAAAATCCATGGAGAAGAAATAAAAACTTTAAGGTTCGCCGATGACATTGTAATTCTGTCAGAGACAGCAAAGGACTTGGAAGAGCAGTTGAACGGAATGGACAGTGTCTTGAAAGGAGGATATAAGATGAACATCAACAAAAGCAAAACGAGGATAATGGAATGTAGTCGAATTAAGTCGGGCGATGCTGAGGGAGTTAGATTTGGAAATGAGACACTTAAAGTAGTAAAGCAGTTTTGCTATTTGTGGAGCAAAGGAACTAATGATGGTCAAAGTAGAGAGGATATAAAATGTAGACTGGCAATGGCAAGGAAAGCGTTTCTGAAGAAGAGAAATTTGTTAACATCGAGTATAGATTTAAGGGTCAGGAAGTCGTTTCTGAAAGTATTTGTATGGAGTGTAGCCATGTATGCAAGTGAAACATGGACGATAACTAGTTTGGACAAGAAGAGAATAGAAGCTTTCGAAATGTGGTGCTACAGAAGAATGCTGAAGATTAGATGGGTAGATCACGTAACTAATGAGGAAGTACTGAATAGGATTGGGGAGAAGAGGAGTTTGTGGCACAACTTGACAAGAAGAAGGGATCGGTTGGTAGGACATGTTATGAGGCATCAAGGGATCACCAATTTAATATTGGAGGGCAGCGTGGAGTGTAAAAATCGTAGAGGGAGACCAAGAGATGAATACACTAAACAGATTCAGAAGGATGTAGGCTGCAGTACGTATTGGGAGATGAAGAAGCTTGCACAGGGTAGAGTCAGTCTCAGGACTGTAGACCACAACAACAACAACAACAACAGTTGTTTGAAGGGAAGGTGAAGAAAAACCGTGAGGGACTGGTGGCGACGCGACCCACTTTAGCAAGCTCTCGGCCGCAGGAAGTACGGGGGTAGCATTGGGAAGCACGCTCGGCTAAGTTGCCGGCAAGGGCGGTGCGTATTATGCCTCGGAGAGCTCAGCCATCGCAGAGCTAAGTCACGCGATAGCGCTACCACCAGGAGTACATACCATTCAGCGGCTTTTGAATGCACGCACCTGTCTCCGTTGTTTGTTTACATCCGGGCGAAGATGGCGCGCGTCGGGGGGGGGGGGGGGGGGCTGCTTGCTGCAAGAAGACAATAACGCAAGACTTCCACCGCCTGACTCCGACGTGAGCTATTTCATATTAACAACAAATCCGAGAATACTGGGTGGTCAGAAACAGTCTGAAAAGCTTGTGTGTTGCAGAGTCGGTTGTGCTGAAATAACTGTTGGGGAAAAAAATCGGTACGTTGCGCCGTTTCCAATTTAATTAGCACTGACGTTAGCCCGTCGTGTGGTTATGGTCGCAATTCAAGCAGTTGCAAGTGCTAAAATGCCAAAATTGACAAACATCTGTTGAGCTGTAAATTATCACTTGTTCAAATGCTCATTACTAGTTAAAGCACGACTTTTCCGGAAGTGATAAATTTAAGCTAGGTGAGCAGAAGCTACGTTCGGTTTGAGAAAAGCAAATGAAGCCAACGTTTGTCGACAGTGTCTCTGACAGATTGCTTGAATTTGCGCGCGCAACGACCTGATTGGCTAACTTTAATGCTAATTGAAACGGAAATGCAGCGACGTGTCGAATATTTTTTGTAACAGTTATTTCTCAGCACAGCCTCCCCTGTAACATCCTTACAAACTTTCCAGGCCTCCCTGTGTCATGCCAAATCTCTTTAAAATGGGTCCATTATTAATTAAGACAAATCTTACGCCGTTGAAGGGTTATTTATATACTGACACTTTAAAGCGCGAATATGACTTGAGGCTACATTTTGATGGCGACTGCTGTCTGACACGTTTGTCAGGACTCCTAATACACAAAACAGAGTTATGGGATAGGAACCGCAGCGCTAGACAGTCATGCTGTTGTTTACAAGAAATTATCGTTAATGGTCGATCGTAAGGAAAAGCAGAAAGGCTTCGATAAATCTTTCACTTCGTGTAACGAATGACGGCCTCTTCAACACTTCAGCTGCCGTTTCTTAGAATGGCAGCCATCTGTACCGATTTTCAATATTTTTTGTAAAATACCTGAAATACTAACGATCTCATGAAAGACTAAAACTATTTCTCTCGGAGTGTACACTTCCAGCGTTTTTAAAGTTTTCGTCTTTTCCTTATGTTTTACGAAATGTTAGGTTCTGTAAGAAAATCTCAAGTGCACCGAAATGAAAAAGGACTTTACAACCACTCTAATCCTAATACATTCTAAGACAAAAAAAGACGCACCACGAAGGAATTATCCGAATAGCACGGAAATCTGTAGACGCGATGTACAAGTACAGGCAAACAAATGATTACAGTTTCAGAACAATTGGATGGTTCTTTCAGGAGAAAGAGCTTTACAAGTTGAGCAAGTCAAGCAAGCAGTTATTCGGTTTGACATTGTTAGATGCCGCCCTGACATACATCGTGCCATTCTGCGCGACAGATCGCCAAAATCTCAAGATAGGTGGAGGGCCCCGCCCATAATACTCCAAACGTTTTCAGTTCGGGAGTTATCCGGTGACCTGGCCAAGGTAAGGTCTGGCGAGCGCGAAGAGAAGCAGTAGATACTCTCGCAGTGTGCGGGCGGGCATTATCTTGCTGAAATGTATGCGCAGGACGGGATGCAAAGAAGGGCAACAAAACGGGGCGTAGAATATCGTCGACGTACCGCTGTGCTGTAAGGGTGTGGCGGATGACAACCAAAGAGGTCCCGCTATGAAAAGAAATGGCATCCCAAATCATCATTCCTGGTTGTCTGGCCGTATGGCAGACGACAGGCAAGTTGGCATCCCACCGCCGTCCGGACGTCACCAGACACGTCTTCGCTGGCCAACGGGGCTTAATTCGAAGCTGGACCCATCACTGGAGTCGATTCTAGTCCACTCGATGAGATCCTTTCAGTATTCAAATGGTACAAATGGCTCTGAGCACTGTGGGACTTAATATCTGAGGTCATCAGTCCCCTAGAACTCAGAACTACTTAAACCTAACTAAACTAAGGACATCACACACACTCATGGCCGAGGCAGGATTCGAACCTGCGACCGTAGCGGTCGCGCGGTTCCGGACTGAAGAAAATAGAACCGCTTGGCCACAACGGCCGGCCTTTCAGTATTCATGTTCATACTCCGCAAACCACCATGTCATGCTTGGTGGTGGGTATGATGTAACACTCGCAAAAATAGATTGATGGATAACAACCACTATCTATATGTCTCTATATGAGCCCTAATTTCTCGTATCTTACGCGGAAAGCAGACTGCCTGCTGCGAATGTCAGTTCTATAAATTTTCGTGAAAAGAACAATGTCGTCTCCCCTGGGATCACAAAGCATCTCCATTATACTCCCATGTTGATCAGACCTACTGGTAACAAATCTACTATTAAGTGACTGATTTAGAGAATTCCTTCTGTAGCATTAGTGAAGAGTGTGTTACAGATTTCCATAGGCAATAAACGATTTTTACTACGTCCTTACGATTTGCAAGGTAAGATGAAGCTTACATCCAACGAAGTAAATATAAAGGAAATAAGCTTTTCCAGCCTCTTTCGATTTGCTCTCCGAGAATTACAGAGATACGAGGGTGAGTCAAATGAAAACCTTAAATTTGTAATAACAAATGGACATTTCGCGCCATTATCCTGTAAGTTGGTAAGCGTGCTACAAACAGCGTGCAAAATGGCCTGTAGGTGGCAGCATAGTGCAGATGCACACATACCGCCGCAGTATCAGTATAAAGATGGCCGCCCCACTTGCGACTTGCACCAGGGAAGAACAGCGTTCTGTTATTCGGTTTTTGCGTAGTGAAGGTGTAAAACCTATCGAAACTCATCGACGAATGAAGGTTCAGTACGGTGATGCATGTTTGTCACAGCAGAAAGTCCATGAATGGAGTAGGAAGTTCACAAATGGTGTGACTTCAGTGGAAGATGCTCCTCGTTCAGGTCAGACACAACGAGTTGTGACTCCACAGAACATTGCAGCAGTTGTAGCCATAGTGAAGGAAAACCACCGGGTGACACTGAATGACATTGCAGCATGTTTACAGACTAGTCATGGGTCAGCACACCACATTGTGCTTGATGTGCTCCAGTTTCACAAAGTGTCTGCAAGATGGGTGCCACGGCAGCTGACTCCTGAAATGAGAGAACGACGCGTTGATGCTTGTAAAGAACTTCTTCGGCGCTCTCAACGATAAGGTGATGGCTTCCTTGCAAGAATCGTTACTGGGGACCAAACCTGGGTTCACTCCCACCAACCGAAAACGAAGAGAGCGAGCAAGGAATAGCGCCATTCCTCATCACCAAAGCCAAAGAAGTTTCGAACAGAACCATCAGCAGGGGGACGAAAAAGGCGTTATTTTGGTGAATTACATGCCTAGAGGGACCACTGTCACCAGTGCATCATACACAGATCTCCTAAAAATCATCTGTGGCCTGCAATCAAATCAAAGCTACGTGGATTGCTGTCAGCAGGTGTCCTTTTGCAACATGAAAATGCAAGGCCCCACACTGCCCGTACAACAGTTGCAACAATCACAGACCTACATTTTGAATGTCTTCCTCATCCACTATACTCACGAGACCTTGCCCCAAGCGATTTCCATATGTCTCGACCACTCAAAGACGCAATGGGAGGAAAGAAGTTCCGTTCTGATGAAGAGGTACGCCACGCGGTGCATGAGTGGTTTGCGCGGACTACCAAAAGAATTTTTTTCTAATGGAATTTATGCACTTTGTAAGCGCTGGAGGACTTGCATTGAGCGTGGGGGAGATTATAATGAAAAGTGATACAGCTTTGTACCACTTCTGCACAATAAATAATATTAAAAAAAAAATTTAAGTTTTTCATTTGACTCACCCTCGTATATCATACAGAAAATTTGCTGCTGTAGTGCACTCTGGTCGGTGTTGCCTTACGGCGTCCTCACATTCCGCCTGCGAGAGATAATGAGTAAGCCTCGGCTTGGAGGGGGAGACTTCTGAGAAAGTGCTCGATCGTTGCTCGGCCGTTACTGACAGCCAGTGAGTGCGCCGTCTCGGCAATTTGAATACCGTCAGTTGCGTACAGGGTATTTTCTCCAACAAGTCGTTGGCATGTATGCGATACATAGAGGCTTTGGACTTCTCAGATACGAGTGACTTTGGTGGCACGCACACCATCGCGGCTGCGGGAGTATTCTTTCTCGTGGGGATGCCGGGAATTGCAATCCAATTACGTGTCTGTGGGTATATGGAGTATCGTTTCAGCTGTGCGACTAGATCCGAGATTTCCTCTCAGGAAGGTCACAGTACTCAGTAATCGACGGAAAACTATCGACTAAAACAGAAGTGACTTCCGGCGTTCCCCAGGAAGCGTTATAGGCCTTCTGCTGTTCCTAATCTACATAAACGGCTTAGGAGATAATCTGAGCAGCCGTCTTAGATCGTTTGCAGATGATGCTGTCATTTACCATCCAGTAAAGTCATCAGGAGATCAAAACCAATAACAAAATCACTTAGATACGACGTCTGAATGGTGCGAAAAGTGGCTGTTGTCTCGCAATATGGAGAAGTGTGAGGTAACTCACATTAGTACAAAAAGAAACCCCTTAAATTTCGATTACTCGATAAATCACACAAATGTAAAGGCTGTAAATTCGACTAAATAACGAGGAATTACAATTACGAAGCTATGTTGGAATGATCATATTGTAATGTTGTGGGGAAGGCAAACCAAAGGCTACGTTTTATTGACAGAACTCTCAGAAGATGCAACAGGTCTACTAAGGAGCCTCCGCTAGAGTACTGCTGTGCTGTATTGCACGTTTTGAATTATAGCGAAATAGGGGAGAGAGTCTAATGGATATGATTAGCGAGTTGGGCTGGCAGTCATTAAAACAAAGACGATTTTCGCTGTCGCGAAATCTTTTCACGGAATTCCGATCACCATCTTTCTCCTCTGAATGCGAAACTATTTTATTGGTGCCAACCTACATGGGAAGAAATGATTGTCATAAGATTTAAGTGTTCATTTTTCCCACGCGCTGTTAGAGAGTGGTTCAAATGGCTCTGAGCACTATGGGACTTAACTGCTGTGGTCACCAGTCCCCTAGAACTTAGAACTACTTAAACCTAACTAACCTAAGGACATCATACACACCCATGCCCGAGGCAGGATTCGAACCTGTCGCGCGGTTCCAGACTGTAGCGCCTAGAACCGCTCAGCCACTCCGGCCGGCGTTAGAGGGTGGAACGGTAGCGAAATAGTCTGAAGGTGGTTCAAAGAACCCCTTCCCAGTCACTTTAGTGTGAATTGTAGAATAGTCATGTATATGTAGATATCACGCTGATTCTATATTTATCAGGTATCTGTAGAACTTTTTTCCCAACAGTCAATGTATGTGTGTGGGCCATACGCCGATACTTCGCCAGTTAAATGATTCGTAAACAGCCGATCGCTTTGGCAGACATGTGGCTGAGAGTATGCTGTGAACGAGATATTTCGTGCAGGCTACGGGCCGCGACAGATCGCACACGGACGCCGAATTTATCATACAGCGGCAGAGGTGCCGTGACCTCGGAGAGTCGATGACTTGGCATGCAGAAACAGTTTATTTTTGCTGCACTATGACCATTGCTCAGTATCGTTCGGGTGGCTGGGGCATGTATATACTTCGGATTTTTCCTTAGTTATTTACGAGTCTTAACAGTGACTTCGCGTGTACGGAATAATTTGGAAATGAATTCGCTGTCTGGGAATTCCTTGACATCAGTTATATGAGGTATAGATCAACTACCCACCAGTAACACATGAAAATTTGTTCGGGAACGGGACTCCAATCCAAATTTACTGCATATCACGAGCAGTCCGTTTTCATATGTCACTATTGGTAGTAGATCTACACCCCTTACAGCTGATGTCAAGGAATTCGCGATCAGCGAACTAATTTCGAAAGTAAACAAGATAAGACCTATGAGCTCCACCACCTCATTCTTCGACATGTCAATTTTATTAGCATTAAGGTACTTTGTATAGCGACATTAACATCACCTCAACACACAGTTTTAATCTGCCGGGAAGTTTCACATCAGTGCACACTCCGCGGCAGAGTGAAAATTCATTCTGGAATATCACCTCATGTTTGAAAAGATAACAAAATTATTCAGGCTGAGTTGTGTAAGGCGGAATACCACTTCAGTTTCGTGAACGGTTCAAGTTACGGAAACGAGGTTTTCGGCAAATGGTAGCATGCAGAGGGACACGTAATTTTGTTCTATAGTATCGAAATAAATATGGAGACAAGTGATTTTAAAGGGATGATATGCTTTTTTTAATGGCTTTCGAAAGGTCTTGACAAGAATAGTGCGGTGATATAATGCTTCTTCCTGGTACTCTGTTTACTGTTCAAGTTACCCTGGTAAATACATTTACAGGCTTGTTTGGTCAAGGAACTTAGAACTAAACAGTTTTGAGAAATAATGGTATTGCCCTTTATATCTTACTCACTACAGTAAAAAGTAAGAAGTCCTACTCACACGTAAGCAATCTTAATTCGGGGGATATAGTCGTTGTAGTAGGTGTTTCGCCTTGTTGTCGTCATGTGGCCTACTCTAAACGTTTATCAATGGCAATAATATCCTTACACTTGAGACCGAAATTAAGCAAACAAAAAAATGTTTCAAATGGCTCTGAGCACTATGGGACTTAACAGCTGAGGTCATCAGTCCCCTAGAACTTAGAACTAATTAAACCTAACTATCCGAAGGACATCACGCACATCCATGCCCTTAAGGAAACACGATGACATTGTGCTCCATTAAATTTCGGGAATGCAGCCGCATAAATTCTGCTTCTTCTTCTAATATTTCGGCTGTATATCTTTCAGCCATCTTCAGAGGCTTATTCAGGCTGAGTTGTGTAAGGCGGAATACCACTTCAGTTTCGTGAACGGTTCAAGTTACGGAAACGAGGTTTTCGGCAAATGGTAGCATGCAGAGGGACACGTAATTTTGTTCTATAGTATCGAAATAAATATGGAGACAAGTGATTTTAAAGGGATGATATGCTTTTTTTAATGGCTTTCGAAAGGTCTTGACAAGAATAGTGCGGTGATATAATGCTTCTTCCTGGTACTCTGTTTACTGTTCAAGTTACCCTGGTAAATACATTTACAGGCTTGTTTGGTCAAGGAACTTAGAACTAAACAGTCTTCAGAGAGATGGCTGAAAGATATACAGCCGAAATATTAGAAGAAGAAGCAGAATTTATGCGGCTGCATTCCCGAAATTTAATGGAGCAGTCTTTGCGCCGCGAAAACCTGAAGATTCACACGATGACATTGTATTTGCCCTCGGATACCACAGTACCTTTGAAATTAATGTTCACCTTACATAGCACTCAACTTTCTGCTTTTGCCTTAACTACAAGAAGTCACAGTGTGGATGGAGGCTGTTAACAATTATGTGAATGTCATTGTGACGAAAGTGGTGGTGTAGATGTTGTGTCTGATACACAGCATTTACATTTTCGCAGGCGTAGGCTTACAGGACATAAAAAACATTACTTTTATAACACTTCCAAAGTAATGCATCCCTTATAGTATCTGCTTTAAGAGCGAAGTTTTCAGATAAATGATAATTAGGTAATATCAAAATATTGAAATGGTATAGAATAATGAATGTGACCTCTCCGTCCACGAGAACTTAAAGACAATTTCTCTTGAAAGAAGTAGTGTGTGACGATCTAAAGAAGAACAACATAAGAAGTTACAGCATCCAGAAAATCCACGAGTACCAAAATAGCGGCGGGGTGAGGAGGAACAAAGGAAAGCGAAAATAGTAGCAGAGACCTATACATCGAGCTACAAGAGAAAGAGCAATATCTACGATGAACTTGTAAGAGGTATTTAATCACAGCCCCTAGATCACTAAAACAGTAATATCAACAAAACTGTAACAAGGTGCTGGTAGGGTTTTTTTCAAATAGTTACTTGAATTTGTAGAAACTTTGGAAGTAAGCGTTACACTCTCTTGGTGCCCACATCACAAATAATGAACGAAGTGAACTTTGTTTCTTTTAAATACAGTGCACTCTCCATTTTCCGCGGGCGAATTATCCGCTTTGCGCATTATCTGCGGCCTGTTTCTCCCACGTTTTATTTTCCGCTGAACACTTGTCATTAACCCGGCAGTGGACGCGGATGAGCGATAATCTCACGTTACAACACGAGTGTAGTAAACAATGTGCTCCTCAAACACTGCAATATCTGGACTGTATTTTGCTCCAAAGCAGTGTGATGTAGTGTGAAACTGGATTGTATTGTATTCGTTGTAAGTACCGAATTTTCACATTTTCACATGTACTATGATGATTAATATAGAATTTATTATAAATATTAGTTAATGATGTTAATTATCTTACTGTAATTATTTTTTTCGAGCATTCCTAATACGTTACTGTGTGATTTAATTTCGGATTACCCGCGGAATCCGATTATCCGCGGTTTTCAAGTCCTCAGTTATCGAGGATAATCGAGTGTTTATTGTAATTCCAAAGAAGGCAGTTTCTGACAGGTGTGAATATTACCAAAGCACCACTTTAATAAGTCATAGTTTCAAAATATTGACATAAATTATTTACTGAAGATTGGAAAGACTGTTAGAAGCCTCGCGTTTAGGTTCCAGATAAGTGTAGGATCACGATACGCAATAATAACCTTAACGCTCTTATCTGAACGACAAAACAGAAACACCCAAGCCCAACAGAGCAAAATCCTTTTTGTCCCACGTCATCGTTCAATCACTTTCTCGGAGTCCTTCTCACTAGCAGGAATCCGACTCTGGAATAACTTCCCACATCATATTAGAGAACTGAATTACATCTCTAGCTTCAGAATATAGTTACTGAAAAATCTACTGAAACAACAATAAAGATTACCATTGTCCTTGTACGCACTTGCTACCTTTGAACATTCTTCTTTCCAACAAGGTCTCACTATTTTCCCAGTATTCTTAGCTGGTGCAATTCCCCAGATCTTGCTATATCAGAAAACATCTGTCTTGTACACCTATAAATTCTTTTTATATCAGCTACTACCATCATCATTGTTATTATTATTTTCACTATCAGTGGTAGCAGCTGCAGTAGTTCAAGTACTACCAGTATAACTTTATTAATTCATAGTCAGTATTATTTACTCACATTGCTACTAGAGAGGGTCAAATGATATTAATACCATTTATCGTATTAAAATTGCTATATCTTAGGAAACTACGTGTAAAAAAGGTGCTGTATAGTGTGAAACACTGGTCCAATATATGAGAGGGTCTGATGGCCCTGATAAGAACAGCTTAATAAATAAATAAACAATGACCCTACGACTTATCTTATAAGGTAGACTGAAGAAAGGATACATAGAAAGCTTTCGGCAATACTGAGTGGAATACACTCTTTCAAATTATGTTGGCAGCGGGGTAAAATATGCTACAACTTGTGCGGAAACCAGACTGCACTTGTAGGGGTAAAGGGGTAAAAGGACATGAAAGGGAAGTAGCGGTTGTGAAGAGAGTGACTCGTGTGTAGCACATCCCTTGTTTTGTTCAATTAGTACACTGTACAAGCGGTAAAGAAAATCAAAGAGCAATTTGGAGACGGCATTAAAATTCAGGGAGAAAAAAATAAAAACTTTGAGGTCTGCCAGGACATGGGAGATCTGTCTGGACAAGGGCGGAATTGACATCTTCACGTCTGGTACTTAAAGCTGCAGGTCGTCGGCTTAAAAATAGCATTTACAAGAGGACAGAATTGAAGAGATCTCATCGAAGTACGAGCGGAACGATAGTTCACCAGCATGATTAAAATACATTCGACAAGATGATAATAAACCTATCGAAAATTGTCGATAAAGCAAAGTCATATCGATTTTCAGATAGTGAGGTATCTTCCCGGGGAAAACACTCGTAGGTCAAAAATAAACTTACCACGCAACCTTCACAGCGTGTGACGGAAACAAAGCGAGAAATAAAATAAAGAGAACGCAAGAGAACACGGTGACCATAAGGAATAATGTAAACACATACCGTTACAAGTCGCTTATTATTCGCTTTTTTATAATTATTAATTTCGCTGTGTTAACGAAAGCATATTCAATATTCTGTGCCCTGACGGTAGTGCGGCATAAGTTCAGATCTACGATCAGCTCCATCGTCAAACAGACGCTCAACTTAAACCTGTGCGATACTGCAGTGCCTGTGTTATTCTGATTACGACGCGAAGTGCATGCATTCATGTCAAAAGGAACAGACACTGCGGCGACTGTAGCCGTTATGAAATGCATTAAATGAGTTCGCAATTGCGAATAAGGACAATCATCGGCTGTAGAAAGAAATGACGATAGTGAAAATCTGTACCGGACCGGGACTCGAAGCCGTATTTCCCGCTTATCGCGAGCGGTCGCCTTACCATTTGGTTATCCGTGCACGATCCAGGGGCAGAGCCGCATGGTTGCCTATTATCCGTATCTATACCGGCAAGATATCGGTCCCATCAAGTCCAAGACTTTCGAGAATGAAAAACAAACATTTTTTCGTATGACGTAATTACAAACTAATAATTTTGGGGTTTCTTTCCTTTATTGTACTGCGGAGTGTTGTTTCTTGCCATGTTTCATGATTCTAGACCAGCGGTAAGTACGCTGTAGGTTTTGATGAGTGAGTTTGTGAGTATCAGAATAGGTGATATAAATGGCCGTATCTTTTGATTGCATTAATTTAGAAGCTTAAATGTTTTACATCGCCAAGCGGCAATAGACCTTAGTATGTGACACAAATTTCAACTTGATACGTCTACCCGTTCTTGAGAAAAACGGTTCTTAACAGTCGGATGGACATACAGACAAACAATGAAGTGTTCTGTAAGGCAGTGGTAGTCAAAGTGGTCTAGCCTACCGCTCATGGGCGTCCCAGCTTTCTTGGTGGGTGGTAGGCGGTAGGGGGGTCTTAAAAACATTTGCATCAGGTTTTCATAAAATTTTCGCATTAAGTGTTTGGTAAGCAATACGTTTTAATACTTGAACTTGCTATAGCTCTAGTTCGTAAGTTTTATAAAGGAAAGTTTCTTCCCTTCTTTATGAATTACTATTAATGTGGAACTGGAGGATGGTTAGACAATTTTATTACTAACAGAGACAGAGATATGAACGGTATGTGAGAAAGGTTGACTACCGCTACTACAAGGTGTGAGGTACGGAACCCAAAACAGTTGAATAATGGAAGAACAGTGGCGGTTTGTCTTTACGGTAAAATAAAGATCAACAAGGCACAAAATCCACTACTATAACTTTAGTGAGAGCGGTGAAAACAGGTTGACTTCAAAATAATGTAAGCAGACGATGCCACGGCAAAACTTTCCTCTTGACGTTGACGTTCCGATCCGTTATGTATCATCGAAATAAATTGTGAAATGGCTTGAAAGTTCCATGACGTGACGTCTAGTGTGAATTTGAACCGCTACTACATCTACAAAACTCAGCTTTAGTCCGTGTTGCCCCATCAAATGCCATGTGTCACATACGAGCGATTTAGTCCGTGTAAATTTGAAGCTAGAAGTGCAAATCTCGACTTCAATATGTGGTGGCTCATTAGACGCCACGTAACATATGCTAGCTATTTTGCCAGTTATGAAGCCGCGAATATTGCTTCACGATCTGTTCCATGTTGGGTACCTAGCGCTTACCCTTCTGCACGCATCGTTCGCGCAAAATTTGAACTGCTACCACAAATGCAAAAGTCGACTTCAATCTTTATTACCCCATTAGTCGCCATGTATCATATGCAAGCGCTTTAGTCCTCTGTGATTGTCTTTGCAGCGAGAATTACTCCACGATATGTTCTGCCGTCGTTGCGGAGCGCTTACCCATCTAAACGCATAGCAAATGAAAACAGTCAGCTGTGCATTTGCTTATACAGATTCTCAACAGTAAGGTGTTTCGGCAGAGTATTCCACAACGTAAATGATCAACTAACGAAGTTTGCTCTGGTAGAATGTAACGTCTATGCGCGTGAAGGCCACTTATTGTTTCGTAAGCAAATGAGGGACTGGAGGCTGTTCGGCTGTTGATAGTTCGTATCCTCTTCAGAAAAACTCTTGGAAAATCATGTTTATTCCAAAAACATTTCCATGATAACTAAACATTTGATTGACTTATCTATGGCTACAGTTTTTTTTTTTTTTCAAGACTACGGAAATAAATTACTCAGAAATTGCTGTTTCGTATACAACACATTGGTGTCGTAGTTAAACAAGTTCTAAAATAAATTTGCCATAATAATGGTTCAAATGGCTCTGAGCACTATGGGACTTAACATCTGAGGTCAGGCCGGCCGAAGTGGCCGTGCGGTTAAAGGCGCTGCAGTCTGGAACCGCAAGACCGCTACGGTCGCAGGTTCGAATCCTGCCTCGGGCATGGATGTTTGTGATGTCCTTAGGTTAGTTAGGTTTAACTAGTTCTAAGTTCTAGGGGACTAATGACCTCAGCAGTTGAGTCCCATAGTGCTCAGAGCCATTTGAACCAACATCTGAGGTCATCAGTCCCCTAGAACTTAGAACTACTTAAACGTAAATAACCTAAGGACATCACACACATGGAAGGATTCGAACCTGCGACCGTAGAGGTCGCGTGGTTGAGGACTGAAGCGCCAGAACCGCTCGGTCACAGCGGCCGGCTTACCAGAATATATTCGTTGTTCATTTATTTATCTGGCATGAATGGTAAGAGAACACAAACAAACTGTTTCTTTCACTTATGGATAAATTTTAAAACAGTAAAACGTAAATACCACTCCCGGATTCGGTTAGACACTGGACTCGCATTCCGGAGGACAACGGTTCAATCCCGCGTCCGGCCATCCTGATTTCGGTTTTCCGTGATTTCCCTAAATCGCTCCAGGCAAATACCGGGATGGTTCCTTTCAAAGGGCACTGCCGACTTCCTTCCCCGTCCTTCACTAATCCGATGAGACCGATGACCTCGCTGTCTGGTCTCCTTCCCCAAAACAACCCAACCCAACTCCCGGACTTTTTTCGCCTTTCTTTTCGATCTGTTTTGTCGTCCTTTTTTCGCCCGTGGTTCTGCGCGGACGTCGCGGAACATCTTTCCAATTCAGTCAATGAGAAGTTCACACAGTTATCACGACGGGTGGCGAGTCCGCTGGCCGACGACGGTGAGGTAACACGCCGGCTTGGGGTTGGGCCTTTAGACGTGTTGCGACTGGCCGACCGCCGCCTACAAGACAATACGAGAACGTGTTGCCAATCCTTCCAGCCGTTAAGCCCCTTTTACATGTTCGACGTTTTTGTCTCAGTTGACTACTCAAGATAAGTGAGTCTACTACAGTGCCCCTGGCGTTTTATTCCTGTACTGAATGTCGTCTGTTTATTTTCGTTTGCACATCAGCGCCAAATTGCGTGTGTTGTGAGAGCTGTGTGCTGTGCCGTTTGACGTCTAACTGGCGAAACTGGGGTTGTGAAGGACTAGACTTCTTACGAAAAAATCGAGTTATAGCACAAAATGTAGGAACAAGCAACGATAATAAGAGTTTATTGACGAACTAAGCAGATTTCATAGTGAACATTCTTGTCAGATGTAGTGTGGTAAATTCTTTATACTGTTGAGAACTGAAAGGTTACGAAAAGTTTTATCCAAACATTTCAGATCATATACATTTATTTGTTCGAGTAAATATATATTTGCATACGCATCAAACAATATCTAGAACACAGTAAACATAGCCGTTTTCCTTTATTCTTTGTGTCTTGTTTTCTAGCTAAGTGACATCGTAAATTACATTTTTCGTCAAATAATTCTGACATTTTTCCTGTTGAATTAATTAATTTAATTAACATTTATGTTTTTATTTACGCGTTGTGTAGGCTTTTTCTCTGTGCAACGTACATCTATATCTACATGTAAATGCCTTTTTGCTTTCGGATACTGTATTTCGTCTGTCTTGTGGGAGAACACTAGCGGGAAAAATACAAGACGTCGTGCAACATTTTCAGTGCGTCACCAAAACAAAGAAAAGAACAGAATGAGGACTAAGAAGACAGGAAAAGCTCAAAGTTAATTTCTACAGGCGCAGTGAGCTCGGATATCAGCAGACGCTGCAGCTCACCCCCGTTTCTGCGCAAGCGCAGTATACTGGGAAATTTAGAAATGTAGAACTCCACATTCGGTACAATCTATAGATCACTGACGCCACTGACACACTCATGACGTGACTAGTTGCTAATTTACACGCAGGCACGAAAGGTGCACACGCTTTGTGTAGTCGATTTTGACTATAAAGTCGCTCATGTAAAACAGGCCTTATTGCCAGTTGATGAATTCTGATGGAGCCGCAGCTTCTTTATTCAAACAGTTCCTCGTTTACTCTCACGAGGTTGAGTGGATCCTTTTCCAGACCTCCCAACCTCAGAAGAAAATCTGAGGAGACACGACAATCGAACCCGTGTCCTTCCGTACTGAAGGCAGCAACGCCACGCATTCGGTTTCGGAGGTAGCATTAAAACAGTCTTTCTTCTAACTTAAGGAAAACCAAGCTACTTCGTGATTCGCACCATTACGGTAAGCTTTGGAGAAGTTCGTACCACTCATAAAATAGAAATAAATCTCACACTACATGCATTGCGCTCTAATTATAATACTTTTACAGCCAAGCACTTTGCAGTCATCAGTGACAGTGTTTGACATGGGTAATGTCTCTGTCTTCCGCTTCGAGTAGCATGGATATGGTATCAGAATTAATTTCGTTGTGTTACTTGCAGGGCTGTAGAGTCCGCAGCTCGTGGTCGTGCGGTAGCGTTCTCGCTTCGCATGCTCGGGTTCCCGGGCTCGATTCCCGGCGGGGTCGGGGATTTTCTCTGCCACGTGATGATTGGGTGTTGTGTGATGTCCTTAGGTTAGTTAGGTTTAAGTAGTTCTAAGTTCTAGGGGACTGATGATCATAGATGTTAAGTCCCATAGTGCTCAGAGCCAGGGCTGTAGACAATCTCTTTAGCTTCTTCCGTGCTATCTTCCACATTTCATGAACGCTCTTCCACTTTTAATGAATCAAGAAACCGTTATGGTATCTCAAACTTGAATATGACAAAATCCGTAATGTTTTTAGAATGAGATTTTCACTCTGCAGCGGAGTGTGCGCTGATATGAAACTTCCTGGCAGATTAAAACTGTGTGCCGGACCGAGACTCGAAATCGGGACCTTTCCCTTTCGCGGGCAAGTGCTCTACCATCTGAGCTACCCATGCACGAATCACGGCCCGTCCTCACAGCTTTACTTTGTGTTTTTGTTCCTCAAATTCTGAGCAGTAGAGTGCTTCCCATATTCTATCCACGTAGCTGCACAGGCGAAGTAATAAAAATGCAATATTGTGAGGTTTATTCATTTTCTAGTCTCAGTTATCTGTCTGTAAGCAGCAGGGACAAACAGAAAAAATTGTCTCATTTTTCCATTGTAATTTTAGACAGTATAGGTGTAGACCACTCCACGTCATAGCTTTCTTCATGACGGTTCTTGACGTTGAGCTTCTGTCCCGTCGAAATACATTCTGGAATGTTTTGACAGTTATGTGGCGTGAAGCCTAGTGTGACCAAAGCCGCTGCTGCCTATGGAAACTTCGGCTTCAATCCGTGTTGCCCCACGTAGAGATTTTTTCCGCTGTTAATCATTTCGCTGGGATTACCGTTTCGCGAATTTTTCGCGTTGGGTATGGAATGCTTATTCTTCGAAACGCATCGAAGACGAAAACAAAAGATTTACTTCCAGTCATCATAACCGATGTTTTTTCGAAAGTCTGCAACTGATTCATTAATGATGGAAATAATAAAAGAATTGACCAGTTACGTTGTTTCACGCATAGCAAGACTCGTTTCATACCTTCAGTGTTATTTTCTGGTTCACATACTTGCACTGGTATTGTATATTATGTCTGTGACATAACCAGTACACAAAATCAGCAACAGCCATAGGCTGCACGTAAAAAAGCATAGGACACCGGTTCACAAATATAGAAGATTTTAACGTACTCTATCACTTGCGGAAACCACATACAATGGATTTGATGGAGGAGCCGGAAACTTTTATACACCACAAAAGGATAGGGAAAAATTCTCAATGACTAACTCACTAGTGGTTCAAATGGCTCTGAGCACTATGGGACTTAACTTATGAGGTCATCATTCCCCTAGAACTTAGAACTACTTAAACCTAACGAACCTAAGGACATAACACACATCCATGCCCGAGGCAGGATTCGAACCTGCGACCGTAGCGGTAGCGCGGCTCCAGACTGTAGCGCCTAGAACCGCACGGCCACTACGGCCGGCTAAACTCACTTGTGAATCGATTACTTTCTTCAATAGATTCTCCTGGATATTATAATTACAGTAAATTCGTAAATGCGTTCGTCCTTTATACACATCACTCAATATTCGGAACAATGTAGTGTAAAAATTGAATGTGAATCGTAACTGATTATGTAAGTAGTCAGCGGTGTTACTGGTAGAAATTATAAGTGCCAGTTTGATGTAAATAATGTGACTGGCGAAAACTGGAAAAATTTGACTGTATCCCAATTCTCTGAGAGACAATACTATCGTAATATCTTTGTATCATGTTTTAATTGTTTGAATTTCACGTAAACAAACAGTGTGAGTGATGGTTTGCGTGTGAGAGAATTTCTGCGCAGTGGAGACACAATAGCTGTGAAGTAGATACACGAGACATACTATTTTGTAACATTAGCGTGTAAAAAGAAAAATCCCAAGATTTATGTTTCCCGATTACAGTACAATCATAAAAAGACGACTGGAAGCTAAAGAGTGGCAGTGAGATTCCCATTTGTTTATTTAATTTTCAACAGTAACGGGTTTGAGCAGCGTATTCCTCAGCGGAAATGAGTATGGACGTATAGACGCGAGGAGACCAATTTTTGCTTCGTATGCAATTGAGGGGCCCGCTTTGTATGCGAGGGTGCTGTGCTGGGGGCCCGCGGCAACAGCTGTAGCGCCAGCTGTCCCGGCCGCGGCCCGCATTCTCGGCGGCGTTGCCAAGTGGCCCCACTCTGTCCTTTGTTCTCACAGCTGCCGCCAAGTCGCCTCGTACCCGCTCCCGTACTATCCTTGCCGCGAACTTTACATTCACAGAGCCCCGTGCACGCGCAACACAGAACAAATGACAATCCCACTACCGGTTCACCTGTTTCTTATATTTTGTCTGCACGGAAAGGAATTGGATTTTACCGCGTGGGCCACACCATGACTGCTTATACTACGAAGAAGCGTTTGAATAAACAGTCGACTGATGTTCACGTAGCCTCGCTAAGCGCAAGTCGCGGGTTTGGATCCTGTCTCCGGAATGAGTACGAATTTAATTGAGTCGTTACTCGGCACGCCTTGTGTGTCATTCATTATTACGTCATCTTGAAATCTCATGTGAAATTACGAATAATAATGGAAAATAAGCAAGCGTACTGTCGTCATTTTTATGTTCTCTGTGGGCAGTAAGTTGCGCCCATACAATTATTAATAATATCTCCTTGGAAATACATCTACATTTATACTCCGTAAGCCACACAACGGTGTGTGGCGGAGCGCACTTTACGTGCCACTGTCATTACCTCCCTTTCCTGTTCCAGTTGGTTCGCGGGAAGAACGACTGCCGGAAAGCCTCCGTGCGCGCTCGAATTTCTCTAATTTTACATTCGTGATCTCCTCGGGAGGTATAAGTAGGGGGGAAGCAATATATTCGATACCTCATCCAGAAACGCAACCTCTCGGAACCTGGACAGCAAGCTACACCGCGATGCAGAGCGCCTCTCTTGCAGAGTCTGCCACTTGCGTTTGCTAAACATCTCCGTAGCGCTACCACGCTTACCAAATAACCCTGTGACGAAACGCGCCGCTCTTCTTTGGATCTTCTCTATCTCCTCCGCCAACCCGACCTGGTACGGATCCCACACTGATGAACAATACTCAAGTATAGGTCGAACGAGTGTTTTGTAAGCCACCTCCTTTGTTGATGGACTACATTTTCTAAGGACTCTCCCAATGAATGTCAACCTGGCACCCACCTTACCAACAATTAATTTTATATGACCATTCCACTTCAAATCGTTCCGTACGCATACTCCCAGATATTTTACCGAAGTAACTGCTGCCAGTGTTCCGCTATCATATAATCATACAATAAAGGATCCTTCTATCTATGTATTCGCAATACATTACATTTGTCTATGTCAAGGGTCAGTTGCCACTCCCTGCACCAAGTGCCTATCCGCTGCAGATCTTCCTGCATTTCGCTGCAATTTTCTGATGCTGGAACTTCTCTGTATACTACAGCATCATCCGCGAAAAACCGCATGGAACTTCCGATACTATCTTCGTCTGTGTAAGAAAACAAAGGCTGTTTGTTTTTATGCCATAAGTGTTTCGCTTTTAATGTTTGAAGCAACTTCAGTATCCTGTATGCATGTTTGTGGCGTACATACACTGAAAAGCCAAAAAAACTATGGTACTTAAAATTTGAGGTCATCAGTCCCCTAGAACTTAGAACTACTTAAACCTAACTAACCTAACGACATGACACACATAGACGCCCGAGGCAGGATTCGAACCTGCGACCGTAACGGTCTCGCGGTTCCAGACTGAAGCGCCTAGAACCGCTCGGTCACAACGGCCGGCTCCTTAAGAGTACGAGAGGGTAGAGATCTCTTCTGAACAGCATGTTGCAAAGCATCCCAGATATGTTCAATAACGTTAATGTCTGGAGAGTTTTGTGGCCAGCGGAAGTGTTTAAACTAAGAAGAGTATTCCTGGAGCCACTCTGTAGCAATTCTGGAAATGAGGGGGGTCGCATTGTCCTGCTGGAATTGTTCACGTCCGTCGGAATGCACAATGAACATGAATGGATGCAGATGATCAGACAAGATGCTTAAGCACGTGTCACCTGTCAGAGTCGTATCTAGATGTATCAGGGGTCCCATATCACTCCATGTGCACACGCCCCACACCACTACAGAGCCCCCACCATCTTGAACAGTCCCCTGCTGACTTGCAAGGTCTCTGGATTCATGAGGTTGTCTCCATAACCTTACACGTCTATCCGCTTGATACAATTTGAAACGTGACTCGTCGACCAGGCAACATGTTTCCAGTCATCAACGGTCCAATGTCGGTGTTGGGCACCGACGAGGCGTAAAAGTTTGTGTCGTACAGTCATCAAGTGTGCACGAGTGGGCCTTCGGCTCCGAAAGCGAATATCGGTAATGTTTCGTCGAATGGTTCGCATGTTGACACTTGTTGATGGGTCAGCACTGAAATCTACAGTTTGCGGAAGGGTTGCACTTCTGTCCCGTTGAACTATTGTTTTCAGTCGTCGCTGACCTCGTTCTTGCAGGATCTTTTTCCGGTCGCAGCGATGTCGGAGATTTGTTGTTTTACCGGATTCATGGTATTCGTGGTACACTCGTGAAATGGTCGTACAGGAAAATCCCCTCTTCATTGTTACCCCGGAGATACTGTGTCCCATCACTCGTGCGCCGACTACAACGCCACGTTCAAACTCACTTATGTCTTGATAACCTGCCATTGTAGCAGCAGTAACCGGTCTAACAAACGCACCAGACATTTGTTGTCTTATATAGGAGTTGCCGAGCGCAGCGCCGTATTCTACCTGTTTCCATATCTCTGTACTTGAATACGCATGCCTATATCAGATTCTTTGGCGTTTCAGTGTATTATAAGTGTAAAAGTATATTATTGTATTACAGTTGTATTCATTATTCTTTTATTGTTAAATAAGAAACAACTTTTTCAAACGCTAAGTTTGATAACGATATATTGCTGTTTGTTTCTGTTAACGATTTTTTGTGTCTTCTAATTAATAATTAAGTGTCGCCCTGGAATCGTACCTCGTTGTCCGGTGTACACAACGATGTCCAATTTTCAGTCTCTGTGAGCATATTGCACCTGAACACTTCACTATCGCAACGCGTATTTTTAAATAATAAAATAAACTGTTAACTAAATACAGTGTCTGTGATGAGTATATCTAATATATAGAATGTCCCGGGAGGAATGGACAGTATTCAGGGATATGACAGCGACGATCATTCGAAGCAAAAAAGTCTAGTAAACATGAGCTCTAGCATTCATACCTTAAGAGCTATCAGTGCTTCTTCATCTACGGTACTGCGAAAAAATCTCTTCTAATGCACCCTCTTAGCTTTCCATACTTTGGGAGGAGGTGGTACGCACCAAAACAAGAAAAAATTGTCAAGTAAACATGGGTTCTAAAATTCATACCTTAAGAGCTATGAGCACTTGTTCAGCAGAAGAAATGTGTTTCACAGTAGCGAAGATGAACGTGTGCTCGTACTTCTTAAGGTATGCATTTTAAAGTTCATGTTCAGTGGACAGTTTTTTTTTTTTTGTTTTGGTTCATTCTACCATCTCTCAAACTATCGAAAGCGAAGAGTTTCCAGTAGAAAAGATTTATTTCACAGTATCGAAGATGAGAGTGCTCACAGCTCTTAAGGTATGCATTTTAGAGCTTCTGGTTACTGGACTTTTTTGCTTCGAGTGAGCGTTCCCATCATATTATTCAATACTGACCATTCCTTCTGCTTCGAGTGATCGTTCTCGTCATGTTACTAAATATTGATCATTCATCCTGGGACACGCTGCATAGGACTGAGTTTTTCAATGCCGAAGTGATGACTTTCTGGTAAAAGCACCCAAAAGTCAAATAAAAAACTTTTGTTTTATCCATTCTGAAAGCATACGATTGTAAAACCACTGGTTTAATACCTGTAAGAAATAGAAAGAACCCTATAGTATCTGATTAAAAGATTAGCGATGAACGTCTTGAGCACATCATATCGTAGAAGTATTTCGAGGTAATACAGGATGCACTAAATAAAACTGGCTCGGAAAATATTTACAATGAACTGACGCGCTATTCAACTATTCTCGGGAGGTCACTTTTTTTGTTTACTTCAGAGCCAAAACACTTTCAGTCCTAAGCACTTGTGCAATCAGTTCCGCATCTATTTTCCACTAACTGTACTTCGAATAACACTAGACAATGAACACCCGGTCCGCAGCTCGTGGTCGTGCGGTCGCGTTTTCGCTTCCCGCGCCCGGGTTCCCGGGTTCGATTCCCGGCGGGGTCAGGGATTTTCTCTGCCTCGTGATGACTGGGTGTTGTGTGATGTTCTTAGGTTAGTTAGGTTTAAGTAGTTCTAAGTTCTAGGGGACTGATGACCATAGATGTTAAGTCCCATAGTGCTCAGAGCCATTTGAACCATTAATGAACACTCTTTGTTTTATCGTGAGACCATTCAACTGGGCGCTAAAGACATCTGCTCCTCTCACTCAGTCAAACGTAACGATACAGTACAGTACTGGGTACAGCGTGCTGGAGATGTGCATATGAAGCAGAAGAGTGGTACATCGAAATCTCGGTTTCCAGCGTTTTTTTTCTATAATGCACAGTTAATTAAAAAGGGACATATCCGCAGCAGTTGTATAAATGTTTTCCGGGTCAGTTGTCCAGCCTGTACTAAAAAGCGATACGTGGGAAGGCTGGTGGAAGACATAGACGTGTTCGAAGGATTCGGGGAAAGTGTAGTGCATCTGTTAAGGAAATCGAAAACAAGACGCTAGTGAGACCATTTCTAGGGATAACAGCAAACTCGAACGAATTCAGGCACCCGCTGTTAGGATGGTAATAGATCGGTTTAGCTCGTACGAAAGTGCAAAAGAAATACTCGAGGAACTTAACTGGCAGTTCTTGGAAGGAAGACGACATAGTTATCGCTCCAGTTGGGAAATTTAGAGAACCTGTATTTGAAGAGGACTGTGCGACCATTGCGCTACCGTTATCGTACATATGGCGTAGGGATCATGAGAATAAGATACGAGGGATTAATGTACGTACAGAGGCATATAGATAGTAATTTTTTCCTCTCAGTCAGTACATAAGTAGAGTAGGAAAGTAAGTCGACAATATTACTACGATGCACTCTCCACTGTACAGTGGTCTGCGAAGTATTAAGGTAGGTCTTTTAGTTGTTTTAAAATAACACTGCTGCTGTAAATTACGACTGTTCTTTACTTACTTTCCGCACCGCCCATTTCGGGGAATAATTCCCATAGTTAAGAACGTTTTTCGTGTAGGCCTACTGTCATGTTTAGGAGTGCTTTTTGCAGTGTGTCCACTGCTGCCTTGTTTTGATAACTTTACTATAACATAAACATGCGCAATTTTGTAATTAAAATCCGTAAGTAAAAGGTACTTCCAAATTCGTCTACATTTTTCGTCTGTAGTCCGCAAGCCGCCTTACGGTGTTTCGCGGAGGGTACTTGTGCGTACCATTTTCACTTTCCCCTTTTCCTGTTCCAGTCGCGTGTGATTCTCGGACAGCGGTAAGCGTCCGTGTGGGCTCGAATCTTCTAATTTAATCTTCATGGTTTTTTCGCGAGATATATGTAGGAGGAAGCAATTATTGGTTGGCTCTTCTACGGATGTACGCTCTCGGAATTTTAACAGTTGACCGTGCCGTTTTACAGATGTACGTGTTGTTAACTGAAAATAGTAAGTCATTATAATGACACAAAATCATTACAATAATGATAATCTCTAAAGAAATCCTTACAACATAAGGTTTATTTATTACACGCTGCACATAAAGTAAACGGAATTTCTTCACATACTGTGCCGTCGGGTCCTTTGGAATCACCAGATGAACAAGTTCCTACGATGCTCGAAACGGCTCATTCATACTGACCACCCCAAGAAACTCCCTTGCGAGACCATGTTTATTTCGATTGAGGAGGAAGAGTCGCAGTTGGCTCTGTTGAAATATAATGTACAAATAAAATAAAAATTCAAGTAATCTATGTTTGCTGTCGAAAAAAGAGTACATGTGCAGAAAGAAGAAGCGACTGCTGATGCTGCTGGATATAAATAAATGCCGATCGATTCTATAGATTTATAACAATATTATAGTCCTACAAGGCGGACAGCTTGGTGTAGTTGCATTTACTAAAATTAGTGGCTGAGATAAGTAAATGGAAGGAAAATTCAACTCCAGCGAACACCCAACATAGATGTTGTTTCAGTGTCTGCGTCGTTATTGGCTCATCGTTCCACCCTGACAAAGTCATACACCAACTGAGGCTGTTGTTTGTGAACTCCTTATTCAAACGGTTTCTTATGATGAGCAGAGAGGCGCTGCTCAGTCCAAAAATTGTTGATTACATTACAGCAGGAGCCGGCCGACCAACTTACCTTTACTGCAGACCACGTTGTGAATATAATCGTTCCAGGGTTGTGTAAGCAATATGCTTCGTTGTAAGGTAAGGACAACTGAATTATGCACGCTGAGTCAAAGCTTAAGTGACAAACTCGACCAAACGCAGGGTCTTCTAAACAGGATAATTTTGTCACTTGTACCGTACTTTGTAACACGCCCTTAAGAACTTAACGCACACAGGGTGTTTATAAAATGTGTCACATACTCCTAAATGAGGTAGCATTGGTCAAAACTAGAAGAATAGTTCCGATAAAGATATGTCTGGAAACCAGTACCTGTTGAAATGTGAGCCAATCTGTTTTCTAATTCCCATCTGTCTGCTACATAGAAGTAGATACCATATAGCCCTTCTTCGCCATGAATCATGCACTCTTTCAAACACATGGCTCGACTCTGATTGCGTGACATACATTGGTCACTCGCTCTTGTAACATCTGCACATTGCCGGCCGAAGTGGCCGTGCGGTTAAAGGCGCTGCAGCCTGGAACCGCGAGGCCGCTACGGTCGCAGGTTCGAATCCTGCCTCGGGCATGGATGTTTGTGATGTCCTTAGGTTAGTTAGGTTTAACTAGTTCTAAGTTCTAGGGGACTAATGACCTCAGCAGTTGAGTCCCATAGTGCTCAGAGCCATTTTGAACCATCTGCACATTCTGACTGCGTGGTACGCATTAGTCACTCGCTCTTGTAACGTCTGCACGTTATGGCTGCGTTGGGCATACACCAATGCTTTAAATGTTCTCACAGCTAATATCCAACGGATTCAGGTCCAGTACTATCGTATCTCCTTGACCAATCCATCGCTCATTGAAAGTTGCTGTGAGGGGCTGTCGCAGGACTCATAAAAAATGAGGTGGTTCCCCTTCGTGCATAAACCGTAGTCCACCTCTTTCTGATTAGCTAACGTTCTCCAATAGTGCTGGTAATTTATCGCTCAGAAACCAGTGATACACAACCTTGTTCATCTGTTGGGTAAAGTGTATGGTCACAGACAGTTCTTCCCATATACTGATATGAAGCGACCCTAATGCCTCACTTAACATGATTTCTCAAAGATTTGCATCTACCCACCTATTCATATTCTGGTATTTCTCTTCACTATGCCATCTCTCCCAAATCCCACCAGCACTTCTTAATACATCACATTACTCTTCACAAGTAAGGCGCCCCATATCTCAACAGGTATTGCTTTCTGTACATATACTTATACGAACTTTTCTTCTAGTTTTGACCGATACTACCTCCCGTAGGAATATGTGACATTTTTTTAAAGAGTCCATACTGACTGAAAACGAACTCCAAAGAAGAAATTTCTGTGGTTTTCAGGGATATGTTCTAAATATTTTGGTACAACGGACACATAACCTCCGATGTTTCGTTACAGCGTAATAATGTAATTATGATTTATTAATTTTGTTATCCTAGTTACCTCTGTTATTGTGAAAATACATGCACAGTAGTGAAAAAGCTGGCACCATCCAGTCAAAAAAACATGCAACACAAAACACAGAGTAATGCAGCTCAGGTTCAAAAGTATGTACTTTGATGTGGTTATCGTCGCTGAGGCGACAGCTCACCATAGAGTCGTAGAGCTGCTTTTTCACTGCATTTAGTGAACCCATACACGAGGTGCTTATCGGGAACTCTGGATCAGTAACCCTATACATACTGCTGTCTGTCACTGTTGACGTAAAACTAAGACTGCCAGGCAGAATCGATCAGTGCTGTTATGTAAGCCTGAGGACGAAGAGTAGAGTGGGCATTACTCTCGTTCACAGTAAGCAGCGTGAGTGAATGAGACAAAATTATTTCCAAACAAGAGAAGCAGCGCATACTGTCGACATGTGCACCATTCTGCAAATACACTGACGGAAAAAAAAATCGCAACACCAAGAAGGAGTTGTGCGATGTAAACGAAAGTTGGTAGGCGTGTTTCTACATCTGAAAGATGATGTCTATTTAAATTGCGCGCCAGTCGCGTAAGAGTGGCGCGAGTAGCGCCACTATAAGGATGCAAATCAGTTTTGCTTTAAATACACGCTGTAACGGTTGTGAACGTTAGTTGCCTTTGAGATTGGACGTGGTGAGTTGATATTAGTCAAGGATGCCTTTAAGGCGACAAAGACGCCATTATCACCACCTCAGTGAGTTTAAACGAGATCGTGTAACAGTACCATGAGAAGCTGGGTTCAAAAATGGTTCAAATGGCTCTGAGCACTACGGCACTTAACTTCTGAGGTCATCAGTCCCCTAGAACTTACAAGGGAAGCTCCCCATCGCACCCCCCTCAGATTTAGTTGTAAGTTGGCACAGTGGATAGGCCTTGAAAAACTGAACACAGATCAATTGAGAAAACAGGAAGAAGTTGTGTAGAACTGTGAAAAAATAAGCAAAATGTACAAACTGAGTAGTTCAAGGGAAGATAAGCAACAATAAGGACGGTAGGAACGCAGGAGCGCCGTGGTCTCGTGGTAACGTGAGCAGCTGCGGGCCGAAAGGTCCTAGAATCAAATCTTCCATCAAGTGCAAATTTTAATTTTTTATTTTCAGTTTATGTGACAAACCCTTATGTTTTTATCACTTTTTGGGAGTGATTATCACATCCACAAGAAAACCTAAATCGGGCAAGGTAGAAGAATCTTTTTACCCATTCGCCAAGTGTGCAAGTTAGGTGGGTCGACAACAAATTCCTGTCATGTGACGCACATGCCGTCACCAGTGTCGTATAGAATATATCAGATGTGTTTTCCTGTGGAGGAATCGGTTGACTTATGACCTTACGATCAAATGTTTTCTGTTCCCATTGGAGAGGCACGTCCTTTCGTCTACTAATCGCACGGTTTTGCAGTGCGGTCGCAAAACACAGACACTAAACTTATTACAGTGAACAGAGATGACAATGAACGAACGGACAGATAATAACTATGCAAAAATAAAGAAAGTAAAATTTTCAGTCGAGGGAAAACTTGAACCAAGAATCTCTCGTTCAGCAGCTGCTCACGCTACCACGGGACCACGGCACTTCTAAGCACACTTCGTCCGTGATGTTGCTTATGTGACCCATGGACTACTCAGTTTGTATATTTTGCTTATTTTTTCACAGTTCAACACAACTTCTTCCTGTTTTCTCAATTGATCTGTGTTCAGTTTATCAAGGCCTATCCACTGTGCCAACTTATAACTAAATCTGAGGGGGGTGCGATGGGGAGGTTCCCTTGTTAGAACTAATTAAACCTAACTAACGTAAGGACATCACACACATCCCTGCCTGAGGCAGGATTCGAACCTGCGACCGTAGCAGTCGCGCGGTTCCGGACTGAAGCGCCTAGAAGCTGGGTGTTCCTTCTGCAATACTACAGAAAGGCTTGGCAGAAATTCAGCCACTGTATATGACTGCTGGCAGCGGTGGTCACGAGAATGTACAATCGCAAGGCGACTGCGCTCCGGACGGTCACGTGGCACTGTCGGGAGGAAGACCATCGTTTTGGGCATATGGCTCTGGCGCATCGTATTGCATCTGCAGGAGCAATATGAGCGGCAGTTGGCACCACAGTGAGAGTACGAACTGTTACAAATCGGTTACTTAAAGGACAGCTCCGAGCCAGACGCCCTGTAGGGTGCATTTGACTGACCCCAAACCACTGCCATTTGCGACTTCAGGGGTGTCAAGCGAGGGCTCACTGGAGGGCAGGGAGGAAGACTGTTGTGATTTCTGATGGAAGTTGGTTCTGCCTCGGTGCCAGTGATGGCGATGTGTTGTTTAGAAGGAGGCCAGCCTAGGGCCTGCAACCAACCTGTCTTCGTGCTAGACACATTGGACCTATACTCGGTGTTATGGTCTGGGGTACGATTTCGTATGACAGCAGGAACACTGTCGTTGTTATCCCACGCACCTTGGCTGCAAATTTGTACGCCCGGTCTGGTGATTCGACCTGTTGTGCTGTCATTCGTGAATAGCATTTCAGGCGGTGTTTTCCATCATGATAACGCTCGGCCACATACCGCTGTTGTAACCCAACAAAATAGTGTTGACATGTTGCCTAGGCCTGCTCGATCACTAGATCTGTCTCCAATTTTAGGTTAGTTAGGTTTAAGTAGCTCTAAGTTCTAGGGGACTGATGACCATAGATGTTAAGTCCCATAGTGCTCAGAGCCATTTGAACCATTTTGTCTCCAATTGAGCACATATTGGGATATCATCAGACGACAACTCCAGCGCCATACACAAACAGCTTAACCGTCCGTGTATTGACTGACAAAGTGCATAAGCCATGAAACTCTATCCCACAAACGGTCATCCGGCACCCGTACACCATAGGACATACGCGTTTGCCTGCTGACATTCAACAGTTCGTCTATTACACCGATTATTAATGTACCAACTACATCTACATCCATACTGCGCAAGCCACCTGACAGTGTGTATGGAGGGTACCTTGAGTACCTCTATCGGTTCTCCCTTCTATTCCAGTCTCGTATTGTTCGTGGAAAGAAGGATTGTCGGAAGGCCTCTGTGTGGGCTCTAATCTCTCTGATTTTATCCTCATGGTCTCTTCGCGAGATATATGTAGGAGGGAGTAATATACTCCTTGACTCCTCAGTGAAGGTATGTTCTCGAACCTACAACAAAAGCCCGTACCGAGCTACTGAGCGTCTCTCCTGCAGAGTCTTCCACTGGAGTTTACCTATCATCTCCGTAACGCTTTCGCGATTACTAAATGACCCAGTAACGAAGCGCGCTGCTCTCCGTTGGATCTTCTCTATCCCTTCTATGAACCCTATCTGGTACGGATCCCACACTGCTGAGCAGAATTCTAGCAGTGGGCGAACAAGCGTACAGTAACCTACTTCCTTTGTTTTCGGATTGCATTTCCTTAGGATTCTTCCAATGAATCTCAGTCTGGCATCTGCTTTACCGACGGTCAACTTTATATGATCATTCCGTTTTAAATCACTACTAATGCGTACACCCAGATAATTTATGGAATTGCTTCCAGTTGCTGACCTGCCATATTGTAGCTAAATGATCTTTATTTCTATGTATTCGCAGCACATTACACTTGTCTACATTGAGATTCAATTGCCATTCCCTGCACCACGCGTCAATTCGCTGCAGATCCTCCTGCATTTCAGTACAATTTTCCATTGTTACAACCTCTCGATATATCACAGCATCATCCGCAAAAAGCCTCAGTGAACTTCCGATGCCATCCACAAGGTCATTTATGTATATTGTGAATCGCAAGGGTCCTACGACACTCCCCTGCGGCACACCTGAAATCACTCTTACTTCGGACGACTTCTCCCCATTGAGAATGACATGCTGCGTTCTGTTATCTAGGAACTCTTCGATCCAATCACACAATTGGTCTGATAGTCCATATGCTCTTACTTTGTTCATTAAACGACTGTGGGGAACTGTATCGAACGCCTTGCGGAAGTCAAGAAACACGGCATCTTCCTGGGAACCCGTGTTTATGGCCCTCTGAGTCTCGTGGACGAATAGCGCGAGCTGGGTTTCACACGATCGTCTTTTTCGAAACCCTTGCTGATTCCTACAGAGTAGATTTCTAGTCTCCAGAAAAGTCATTATACTCGAACATAATACGTGTTCCAAAATTCTACAACTGATAGACGTTAGAGATATAGGTCTATAGTTCTGCACATCTGTTCGACGCCCCTTCTTGAAAACGGGGATGACCTGTGCCCTTTTCCAACGTTTGGAACGCTACGCTCTTCTAGAGACCTACGGTACACCGCTGCAAGAAGGGGAGCAAGTTCCTTCGCGTACTCTGTGTAAAATCGAACTGGTATCCCATCACGTCCAGCGGCCTTTCATCTTTTGAGCGATTTTAATTGTGTCTCTATCCCTCTGTCGTCTATTTCGATATCTACCATTTTGTCGTCTGTGCGACAATCTAGAGAAGGAACTACAGCGCAGTCTTCCTCTGTGAAACAGCTTTGGAAAAAGACATTTAGTATTTCGGCCTTTAGTCTGTCATCCTCTGTTTCAGTACCATTTTGGTCACAGAGTGTCTGGATATTTTGTTTTAATCTACCTACCGCTTTGACATAAGACCAAAATTTCTTAGGATTTTCTGCCAAGTCAGTACATAGAACCTTACTTTCGAATTCATTGAACGCCTCTCGCATAGCCCTCCTCACACTACATTTCGCTTCGCGTAATTTTTGTTTGTCTGCAAGGCTTTGGCTATGTTTATGTTTGCTGTGAAATTCCCTTTGCTTCCGCAGCAGTTTTCTAACTCGGTTGTTGTACCACGGTGGCTCTTTTCCATCTCTTACGATCTTGCTTGGCACATACTCATCTAACGCATATTGTACGATGATTTTGAACTTTGTCCACTGATCCTCAACGCTATCTGTACTTGAAACAAAACTTTTGTGTTGAGCCATCAGGTAATATGAAATCTGCTTTTTGTCACTTTTGCTAAATAGAAAAATCTTCCTACCTTTTTTAATATTTCTATTTACGGCTGAAATCATCGATGCAATAACCGCTTTATGATCACTGATTCCCTGTTCTGCGTTAACTGTTTCAAATAGTTCGGGTCTGTTTGTCACCAGAAGGTCTAATATGTTAACGCCACGAGTCAGTTCTCCGTTTAACTGCTCAAGGTATTTTTCAGATAAAGCACTTAAAAAAATTTCACTGGATTCTTTGTCCCTGCCACCCGTTATGAACGTTTGAGTCTCCCAGTCTATATCCGGCAAATTAAAATCTCCACCCAGAACTATAACATGGTGGGGAAATCTACTCGAAATATTTTCCAAATTATCCTTCAGGTGCTCAGCCACAACTGCTGCTGAGCCAGGGGGCCTATAGAGACATCCAATGACCATGTCTGAGCCTGCTTTAACCGTGACCTTCACACAAATTATTTCACTTTTCGGATCTCTGTCAATTTCCTTCGATACTATTGCACTTCTTATCGCTACAAACACGCCTCGCCCTTCACTGTCCAGCCCTTCTCTGCGGTATACATTCCAATCTGAGTTTAGAATTTCGCATTTCACATTTGAATTAGATTATCTAGCGCTTACATTAACCTGTAATCTTGCAATGTTAATTGCTTAAATATGTTCCCTAGCCAAATATAGTCCCGAATTTTCGTTATTCTACATTAATAATTTTTTGGTGTTGCGATTGTTTTCCCATCAATGTATTTGAAGTGCAACATAGGTACAAAGATAAATGAGGATAAGAGATATAACGAAATGCAATTGCTCTGTAACGAGCTACTGTCCCCTTACACCGAAATACACAGAAAATTTCCCCAAAATTCCTCCGAAATCTGTTCGTGAGGTTGATTTCACCCTATATATGATTGAAGATGTCGAAATGAGGTCTTCGGAAAACGACAGTACGTAGAGGGCACTTAATTTTGTTACGTCGTTAACGCTATTACCGTACGTGTATACCGAGACACTGAGGCAACTTATTTATACGTCTTTCATAGAAACATATTGAGTCTTATAAAGCTCTATCTTATTATTTGGATTAATATTGGATTAGGCATCCTACTTCTTTGACCCATATCTGCCCAGAGCTTTTTTTTTTAATGATTTTCACATATGTCATTTATCACTGACCACAGACAAAAGTTGTAACAGTAATTTGTAGTTGCGAGTTCAGAAATGAAATTGGATCGACGATGACCCCATAGGCACATAACGTCGCACACTGCTGTGGAACAGTAATAACCAAAATATATCACATTTTTCGATGACAGATGTTTATTATTAGGAATTTTATAACCAGTCTTTATTATTACAAGTTTCTGTTAAGTAACGATATTTTATAGGTAAGGTGGATAAAACGTAACATCTGTGAGATTCTGCAAAGCATTTGTCATGTTGAAAGGTTACAGTACCGCCCTACATTGAAAATAGGTACAACATACTTCATTATTCTTGTCAGTACAACATATTTTTTCTAATAATAGCTCAATTTCAATTAATACAGCGAAGCCGGATACCATTGTGGGAAAGAATGACAATTTATTTATTTAATTGATCACATGTGCACTCCCACAAAATAAATCCCTACATTCAGTTTGGTGATATCTGTGAAATGAATGAATGTATGGTCGTCTGCTAACCGCAGATAGTGAATGTGAATATATGATCATCTTTGAGACGATCCTTTGGCCACCTTTGGTGGAACCAAAGAGATGAAACTTACCAGAGCTTTGAGCGCCTGAAATGTGGCTGACCAATACAGTAGCGTGGTCCTCTCTCACCCCGACAGAGGTGCGAGATGACCTGAAGAACGGCCATGTTTCAGCACTCTGCCACTGGATCTAGTGTTGGTAAGACCTGTCTTAGGCGTGCTCCGTAAGGACAAAAGAGTGGAGACATGGTATGCATGTGAAATACTTAAGAGTACCTTAGAATTACAATTTCTCTATTTCAGGAACTTTTGTGGGGAGAATTAAATGTCAGGCAGGTAATATTAATGGGATCGTAGTAATCTTCGGAAGTGACCAACGGTCACAATGAGACCACGTGTAGCAATAAGTTGAAATACTTCCGAGTGCTTAAGTTGATCTGAATTACTAGCGTGTGTACTATAAGTTGGAAATATTTAAGAAATGGCGTGTGCAGGACTTGAAATTAGAGACGAGTACTTCCACGTGGTGAGTACCGTGTGAGTCTCAATCTGTGTATGAGACAAAGGATAAAGAGAAGTACTCGTCCATGGTATCAGTTGAGGACTCGCGTGTGTGATGAATATGTTCTTAATATTACTTTGCGTGTTGTGTTTCCGTGTGACGCTTGATTCAAACTATAATACTCTGAGAGAGAAGCAAGGTGAGTCAGCCGTCTATCCAGCAACGCCACTTGGCTTGCATTGCACAGGGAGACGTGCATATAACGTCCAGAGTTCGTAGTAGGAAAGAAAAGTTACGAAGTGGGGTAGTGTCGTGTGGAACTGGGATGAATACTAATTGAAGTGGCAAAGCTGAAAGTGATAATGTTGTGACTATTCCTTATGTCGTATTCCATGTTGCAGTGTGGTGTATGTCATGTAATTTAAGTATGTGTGGTTTGCAGGGGAGAGTAGCAAGGTAGTTTCAGAGGTAGTGGGTTATGCATGTTCCTTTTGTACCGCTCGGTCTGGAGGAAAGTTCCGTGATGATGATTGTGAGAGTCGAAATGTGAGATATAGAAAAAGATCCACCATCCTATCCAGAAAGTGCACTGTAGCATTAAATAATTACGAGACCATAAGATAGAGAATCACCAATGTAAAGCCATGCCCACTGGGCGGAATTTCTCATGTGCTATTGTTGTAGGTTATAGAATTTGTGTGTTTACGTTATAGAATTTATCGGAATAAATAAGATAGTGAAAAGAAAAAGATTGGTGGCCTTTTCCTTCGAATTGTATGTTGTCATGATATCCAGAATTTATAATGTGTGCGCCATTCATATTCAGTGCGATGGCCACGTGTTGATAAAAGCCGTTAAATAAGAAAGAAAATGTGGTATTTCCAGTGCGTAGTGAACAGTCAGTGTTGTGTAAATTGCTAATAGTCAAATGTGCGTTTCCGTTGCGTAATATCCAAGCAGGAGGATAACTTTTAACTTAATTGTGAGTACTAGAGTTCATGTTACTTGATAAATAAAAAATGAATCCACTCGCTTGGCAGACCAATCATCTTGCAGGCCTGACTGCTTGATGCCACAGTATGTGGAAGGCATGTGGGTGCCTCTCAATGTAACTTAACTCCCATGTGCAGCACATTTTCACCGGTGTATTTGTACAAAGCGCACATCTTCTTCTGATCTGACCCGTGTGAATAATATGTCGACATTTTCAAGTAGCAGTAGGGTCGTTATCGACCCTGTGAGCATATATGGATTAATCTGCTGCCGTTCTGGTATGACATCGGACTATTGATTTATTTGTAACACTGGTGGGTACCCTTACGCCAAGATAAACATTTCACAATGATGAAGTTCTTAACCGCGTGCCTACGTTTTACGCGCCCTGTTAAGCTGGTTATTCTCACTTCTGCACATGATTGTTTCAGTAAATCCGCAAAAATTTGAGGAAGGTTTCGAAAAATCACGGAATGTTTCTATTGTACCTACCGAATTTATTATACTTCGAGTTTAGGAAAATATATCCCCTACAATGTCTAAAAGCCATTCAGACCTCAGTATAATTCACACAATTTCACTAACTATTCTGAAGTTAGCCATTGCTTCCAGTTTCAGTACGGACACCGTAAAATATTGCGTGTTTTTCGTTTCGTATAAAAAGGAACGTAAGCCGCCGACTTTCCCTCTTCACTTGCAAAAATTTCTTAGACTTTTAAAAGAACGATTAACGGAATTGTGACAGTTTGAAGTGCCTTCGATTTCGCAGGAAGACGATTGCTGTTTGGTTCTACTTACAAAAGAGCAATTTATCCTTTCGGAACTTCCGCTCCAAAAAGTTGTGTCTTACCTAACAGTGAGAGAATAACGAAAAACTACAGTGTAGTAGTATATGTGGAAACACAGTTATTATATGCAGACAACAAACATGTATTACATACAGGTCATTGATATGCTTCTCAAACTAAAGAAGCTAGACCCGTATGGCATAAAAACAAACAGTCTTTTATTTAGATTCCTTGACGGTCCACATGTCCAAGGAGATATTAATAATAATTATATAGAATAAACTAATGAACGACAGAAAACATAAAAATGACATATTTAACTCTTGGGCCACATGACAAATAATTATTTAATTTTCAAAGTATCCTAGAGTCAAGATTCTAACCTACAAACTTTGTGTGTGTGTGTGTGTGTGTGTGTGTGTGTGTGTGTGTGCGCGTGTGCGTGTGTGAGCAGATGAGAGAGTTACATCTGAATTCAATTTGTATAATACACCGATTCCAGTTTTCACGCACTAGTAGCTGGCTCGATGGATGATGTGCAATGGCCACAAGTTTAAAAAAAAAATAATAAAGTCAGTGTTGTTTTAAACATCATATTGATTTGTTTGGTATGGTCCTACTGAAGACAGTGCGCCAGAGGAGTGTGGTTAGACCGTTTCTGTTCGTGTTCTACATTTATGACTTAGTGGATACTGATTGTCCAATTTCAGCCTTTTCGCAGATGATGCAATTACTTATGAGGATATTCAGTCCACTCGAGCTACAGTAATATCTGTTAGTTTTCTGAAAGCCTGGTTCCAATACTAGCTCTTAAGAGAAATGCGTAGTTGTGCGCTTTACCAAACATTAATGTATAGTATCGTTTGACTATATGCTTAATGAGTCGCAGCTTCAGTCAGCGATGCCATACAAATATTTGGGAGTAAATATGTGAAGACCCTAGAAGTGTAACGGCCTCATAGCTTCAGTTATAGGCAAAGGAAATGGCAGGCTACGAGTCATTGATAGGGTACTGGGAAACTGCAGTTTGTGTACAGTAGATATGACAACAATAACTGTAACCGGGACAGCGACTATAGGATTAGAAGTGCGTGGAAGTGATCCCTCGTCGTTCAAAGAATAAAGACAAATTCTCCGACATATTTACGTTCCAGCGGGAGCCAGTACCATCACAGACATCGACACGAACTCCGCTAGTATAATGATAATCGGCTATTCCTAGGGAAGAAGACAGAGCTTATTGCTAACAGCAAAAATTTTTATTCTATTCTGACGCAGTGAGAATACTAGCAATATGTTGTACAAGAAAAGCGTCAAGAGATACAGCTTTTTTCCGTAACAAGATGGAGCTTGATTTTTCCATAAAACAGTTACCAGAGGCGAATGCTATATTACCTGCCAGAAAAAAAAAAAACTAAGACCAGTCGGGCGTCGCACCCCGGAGGTAGGATTTTAGCTGTCGTATCTTTTATTCGCTCAGTGACGAGGCTGCACTAATTTAATGAAGCGGATTAAAGTTTTCAGTAGCCCATTTTTGCTTATGTCTTCGTGGGCTGCATCCAACATTGCCCACTTATAGAAGAACTAAAATTATGGCGGCACGGTAGCTCAGTGTGATTGGTCAGAGAGCTGGTTGGCCTCTGCAACAAAAAAAAAAAAAAAAAAAAAAGAAAAAAAACTGAGTGAAAGGATCAATAACGAACTTGAACGAATGACATGTGACGTCCGCAACGACCAAACACAACGATCAACAACGAACAAAATGAAAAAAAAGCGGTTCTAGGCGCTTCAGTCTAGAATCGCGCGACCGCTACGGTCGCAGGTTCGAATCCTGCCTCGGGCATGGATGTGTGTGCTGTCCTTAGGCTAGTTAGGTTTAAGTAGTTCTGAGTTCAAGGGTACTGATAACCTCAGAAGGTAAGTCCCACAGTGCTCAGAGCCATTTGAACCACTTTTTTTTACTTTTGGCTATGAATCGTTTCGAGCTCCTTGAACAGAAGTAACATCTACTTGGATTACAATATTGGAGTTTGGAGCTCAGTTCACGTGCTTTCAGAAAAACAATAGTCAATTAAGGATGGGTCTATCTTTTTACAAATACAAAAATTATTGTTTTATCGCCCAAACATGTTTCATCATAGTTGCGGCATACTCGCGGGATTTATTTATTATTTACTTTTATTTTACACTTTATGTGTCCTGCGGCTGCCAACCAAAATCAGCCACAGATCTAAATCATCATTGTAGTATTTTGCAAGTACCTAGCTGTGACAAGTTTCATTTATGTACCAGAGGTGTTTTGTATATTTGAGCTGAGCGTTTTCTCCTGCTTGTTTGTAAATACTGTTATGCTGTTGTGGCTTAGACACATGTTTCACTCCACAAATTTACGTCTCTGGATAAATAACGGAATAAATTAAAGAGTTTTTGTGTCAATTTAGCATTTCAAACGGACAGATCGAATTTGTTGCATATTTCTGTGTAGGTACATAGATGTGGTAACAGAAGACGGCAATTTGTTGTATCTACAGTCGCATTATGTTCAATTTCCGCAATCTCAAAATTTTTGGATTCTCCGACATAAGCTCACAGGACAAAACATCCTCTTAAAAGAGCGCAGTGGGCGCTTTGGAGCGCTGTGGACGATGTACAGAAGGTAGCAGGCGGAAACGTGATTCTCCACCGCTGACGTAATGGTAGGCAGTGAAATTAAATGTAATACGACGTAAGAAGGGTACTAATAAAATAAACTTAACCGACAGGGAACGGAGACGAGTAACGCACCTTGTCAATGACTATCGGTTTCATACAGGGCAGGAGTTGCTGCTGTCAGTGAATGCAGGTCTACCTCAAACAGTTTCCAGCGAACATTCCGAAGGGAACGGCATCCGAAGGACAGATATAGTTGGGAACATCGCTGCGCGTCTTCGGTGAGTGAATTGTGTGGGCCGATGAGTCGCGATTTTTCCCCTTTTCAAATGAGTGCACCGATGCCCCAGTGAGGTGCAGTGTATGGACGGTGTAGTGCACGCCTGATATAATTTCTCATCGGTTTCAGGTGTTCTTCGTACCATAACTTGGGCCCACCCGTTCGGATTACTGTAGACATGAACCAGGGTTTTTCTCCCAACATTCTAGGTGGCCAAGTGTTGCCCTTTTGCCTATATCTTCGTGATGAGTGTGCTGCGGACACTTCAGTTTTCCAAGATAGGAACAGCTGTGTGTACAGGACTATCATATACGTTCCTGGACTGACGATCAGTCAGGCACGTTATCGCACCCCCACTGGCCCACTGAACCACCTATTTGTAGCAGCAGCTGAAATGTTGCAGTCACCATCTGCGCAGTTCGGTTACTCTATGGGATCGCAACGTCAGTGAGTGGATTTAGTTGGCTATGTTGTACCTAAACAACTTGTAAACTCCCTTCCTCACCGAATGGAAGTGATTATCTAGAATAGATACGGTGATGGCCGATTAGTGTGATGTCTCTTCGGAGTGACAAATTTTTTGTCCGGTGTCCATATACACTCGAAGAAAAATAATAAAAAAAAGAAAAGAAAAGAACGACGCACACCACGAAGGAATTATCCGAATGGGACGGAAATCGGTAGACGTGACGTACATATACAGACAAACAAATGATCACAATTTCAAAAAACTTGGATGATTTATTCAAGAGATAGAGGGTCTGACAGGCACAAAGACAAGCAGTAAAGACTCTCGTCGTGTGTGGGCTGGCATTATCTTGCTGAACTGTTAGCTCAAGATACCTTGCCATGAAGGGCAACAAAACGGGGCGTAGACTATTGTCGACGTAGCACTGTGCTCTAAGGGTGCAGCTGATGACAACCAAAGTGGTCCTGCTACGAAACGAGGTAGCATCCCACGCCATCACTGCTAGTTGCCGGGCCATACGGCGGGCAACAGTCAGGTTGGTAGCCCACCGCTGTCCGGGGCGTCTAAAGACACGTCTTCAGCCTGTAATCTCATTTACTGGTTTAGAATTGTCTTCAGCGACGAGTCCCGCTTCGAACTGAGCGCGATGACCAGTGCAGACATGTATGGAAACGCCTCGGTCGGCAGTAGGATACCAACCTGACTGTAACTTGCCATACGGCCCGACAGCCAGGGATGCCATTTCGTTTCGTAGCGGGACCTCTTTGGTTGCCGTTCGCGACACCCTTAGAGCACAGTCATATGTACAGGGTATTCTACACGCGGTTTTGTTGCTCTCCATGGCAGGCCATCCTGGGCTTATATTTCAGCTAAATAATGCCTGCCTGCACACAGCGAGAATTTCTATTGCTTGTCCTTGGGCTTTCCAAACCCTAATTTGTCCAGAAAGGTCGCCATATCTCTCCCCACTTCAGAACGCTTGGAGCAGTAACGACAAGGTCCTTCAACCAGTTCGGTATTTGGACGATGTAAAGCGCCAATTGGATAGAATTTGGCACGATATCTCTCAGGAGAACATCCAACAACTCTGTTACTCAATGCCAAGGCGAGTAACTGCTTGTATGAGGGCCAGAGCTGGACCAACGTATTATTGGTTTGCTCAATTTGTGAAGCTCTTTCGCTTGAATAAATCAACCAGTTTTTCTGAAATTGTATTCATTTGTTTGTCTGTACACGGACGCCACATCTACTCATTTCCCGGCCCTTTCGGATAATTCCTTCGTGGTGCGTCATTCTTTTGTGTTAGAGTCCATACAGTAAGCTTTGAGACATTATGAATAAATACAGCCGCTCAGCACATTGACATTCTTTAGTAACATTTACATTAGATAACTGCGACAGACCTCTCATTTCGTTCCATGTATGGCGTTGACTGCGTGCAAGTGAAGAACAGCGTACACAGTTTGGGAATAGGAACTTTTGAGATGGAAAAGGAGCGATCCTTGGATGGGCGTATGACGTCATGCCTTGGCAAGCGGCGAAATGAATACATCATTACGGAGAGGTAACAGTGCACATTACTGCTTCGAGGAGCTATTCTCAACCGACGGGGCGCGCAACCCTCGGGTGACGTGATGACACCAGATGGAGAGGTGCGGGCGAGCTTATTGGAAATTTGTGGTAAGGTCTTATGGGACCAAACTGCGGAGGTCATCGGTCCCTAAGCTTACGCACTACTTAATCTAACTTAAACTAACTTCAGCTAAGGACAACACACACACTCATGCCTGAGGGAGGACTCGAACCTCCGACGCGGGGAGCCGCGAGGACCGTGACAAGACGCCCGAGACCGCGCGGCTAACCCGCACGGAGGGGAGCTTATTGAAAAGAGCAAAAATGTGAACTGAAAAATTGATTAATTTACTGAAAGGAAAACAACGCAGAATACATTTTGACATAATAAAAAAAAAATTCACATTTACATTGATACGCACTTATAAATGAGCTGTATCAGTTCTGAAAAATGCATTTAATAATTAATATTTCAGAACTAAATTGAAAACAACCATATTAATTATTAGTGACTGTCTTGGGCCTGTCTTGCACAGCAAAGTTTTTCTAAGGAGGTTTTCGTATTACAAATAGGCATTCTGCGATCTTTTTCTTTATTTAGTTGAGACTTATATTTTGTCGTCGAAGCAGTCAACGCAGAAAATTCGGTTTCGAAACGATGGGATGTTGAGAATGGTAGGTTAATAGTATACGGAAGTCTCTTGTATTCAATGCAGAAAACTCATCATCCACTCCTGTCCGGAATTCAAAGAGTGGTTAATTACTAAATTGTCTTTTGATTTCGCTACGTGCCGTGAAGCCTATGAAGATTTCTTCTCCGGTAGTTGAGAGATCTTAGAGAGTATTTTGAAGTGGATCCCTAGCCCACTCATAACATACTACCAAAGTCTTCGCCGCCAAGAATAGCCTTCTTAAAGTTCTTTTCTAGCATCGTTAGATGATTTTCAGTTGTTAAAAAAGAAGTTTCACGCGGTTTTCTTCAGCCTTGGAAATTGAGCAAGCAATAAAGGAAACAAAAGAAAAGTTCAGAGTAGGTACTAAAATCCATGGAGAAGAAATAAAAACTTTGAGGTTCGCTGATGACATTGTAATTCTGTCAGAGACAGCAAAGGACTTGGAAGAGCAGTTGAACGCAATGGACAGTGTCTTGAAAGGAGGGTACAAGATGAACATTAACAAAAGCAAAACGACGAAAATTTGTTAACATCGAGTATAGATTTAAATGTCAGGAAGTTGTTTCTGAAAGTATTTGTATGGAGTGTGGCCATGTATGGAAGTGAAACGTGGACAATAAATAGTTTAGACAAGAAGAGAATAGAAGCTTTCGAAATGTGGTGCTACAGAAGAATGCTGAAGATCTGATGGGTAGATCACATAACTAATGAGGAGTTACTGAATAGAATTGGGGAGAAGAGAAGTTTGTGGCACACCTTGACTAAAAGAAGGAGGGATCGGTTGGTAGGACGTGTTCTGAGGCATCGAGGGATCACCAATTTAGTATTGGAGGGCAGCGTGGAGGGTAAAAATCGTAGAGGGAGACCAAGAGATGAATACACTAAGCAGATTCAGAGGGATGTAGGCTGCAGTAGGTACTGGGAGATGAAGAAGCTTGCACAGGATAGAGTAGCATGGAGAGCTGCATCAAACCAGTCTCAGGACTGGAGACCACAACAGAAACAACATAGATTAGCCGGCCGATGTGGCCTAGCGGTTCTAGGCGCTTCAGTCCGGAACCGCGCGACCGCTACGGTCGCAGGTTCGAATCCTGCCTCGGGCATGGGTGTGTGTGATGTCCTTAGGTTGGTTAGGTTTAAGTAGTTCTAAGTTCTAGGGGACTGGTGACCTCAGACGTTAGGTCCCATAGTGCTCAGAGCCATTTCATTTCAACATAGATTAGTTTGCTTTAAATCTCCGCTCCATAAATCCAGTTTTCTGCAAGAAGTATTAAGGGATTTCCACTATGCTGGGCAGTTTCTGTTTGTATCCGATTTCATTATCGCTTGCACTGTACTCTTTTAGATAACGATTGTTTGATTTTTTGCTATTTGGATTAATATTTATTCTGATTGGATGGAGGATCTGAGAATGGGTTACGAAGGAAAACCCGAAACTTGTCATAAGAGCTATTTTGCAACTTTGGATGTCTGTCATATTGAAAAATCGTTCCCTTTATCTCTCGTTTCCAACATTCGTGTACATGCTACTTGGAGTTGGAGATTCAACGTCGAATATGTCGACCAGTTAGCTCAATTTCACCACAAAGAAACCATCTCGAAACTTATCGGCTTCCGGTCGCATTTCCTCATCTAGAAAAATGGCGATTTCGTTTTTTAATTTGTAAATATGTTAGAAAAGTTTCCCACTTGATAACCGACTCGTCTCGTAACAAAATAGTGAAGCTGAATGTGCTGCACTCATGTATTTGCAAAGTACTGCAAACATTCTTGATTTTAGAAGGTCATTGTTATATAATTTACTACGGTTACAACGATTGTTAGCGCAGTATTCAGACTAGGACTCATTTGTGTGGAAGCCAGCGCTTGTGTGTGGATCACGCAATGAGTACAGACACAGTGTTGACATTTTTGTTTCACAAGTGCTTATATACTATGGAATCTTCCAGACACTGAACGAGCACCCTGGGTGCATAATTCGAAGCAGTTTTTCCATTCTAGGTTTGCCGCGTTTATAAAATCGTTTAAGATAGCAAATAATGCGATTGCTTTTGGTTTCTGTTCTACTGGTTTGCAGAAAAGCAGTTTTTCTACTGCTGATGTACCATCACAAAACCGAAAATTAAATTTACTTACTCTTGGTAATATTTAAGGCATATTAACTTTGTACATTTAATGTCAAAATGGTCAAAATGCATTATTGTATATGCATTGCAATCGTATGAGGAGGGGACGATGACAATTGTGATCGAAAGTTGTGTCGCGAATAGTGAAAGGTAGAGAAACGCTTGCTTAAAACATTCCGGTCTACTCTGCTTTGAACTGCACACTGCAGCGCTCCTGCTCTCGTTCTTCTCACGACAGAGCGTTCATATATTTTAACTATAATTGCAATGTACGCCAAAATAAGGCTTTTGTTGGACTGCATTTCTAATTAATCAAGAGCAGGCAGTGAGACACAAATTTTTCTCATCTTGTTGGATCGATGTTCTAGACGACTTTTGATTGTATTCATCCAACTAAGTGCCAGAATTCTTTAGAATTGGTCGATAATATATGTAACTGGTGTCTTTGAATTACTTTTAACATCCGGTTACAAATAATACTTCGATTAATGCTCAGTTTCTTGGCCAAATAACATAAGAAAATGTATAACTGCAGTCTAGCGCACCCTTGTACTCTGCTTGCTCAGCTACAATTTTTCGTAGTGATACGACCGTGGTACAATCTGCCCTGTCAAGACTCTTGATACAAAAAAAAATTAAAAGTACAACTTAAATACAAAAATAATGGAATCCGATTTCCGTGAGTTGAAAAATAATAATAATTTTTCATATCAAGTCTTCTTTTATATATTTATTACAATAATTTCGTCTGAAGGGAGATAGTTTTAAGAAATTAAACTTTTTAATTTTATATTTTAATTAGGGAAATTAAATAAAAAATTATAGCAGCTGATTCTGTGGTGTCGGGATCACATGTATACTCGTTATTTATACACTCTTTACTTGAAAAAGAAATATATTCCGAATTGTCTGGACTGTTGGCTACGAAGTTCATAAATGGGAAGTATCGGTAGCCACTGCGACATAAAATCAAGTGACCAAGACCAGTTGAAGCAAATTCTCGAACCTTACATACATTACATTGTACACCAATGATATTTACCTAAATTGGAAGTCCAACTGCTGTTCTCTGAGTGTGCTGGCCACATATATTTGTCCTACATTTCTTGCGAACTCCATCACGGCGTCCAAGAAAGGACACTACAAACCAAAAGCAATACTTTCCGAAGCGGCATCCACATGTGTCTATTACTTTGAATGTTTCAGATTCTTGAAGAAGAACGAAATGAACGCTTTTTAAAAACTAATGCTAAAACTGGTGGCAGTTGTACTGTATCATCTCAAAACTCTAGTGTGGTCTGGACGTTGAGAGGCTACTCAGAAAACTAATTCTGTTTTAATTTCAGTTATATCTTATCCATAAATTCTGTTGTCGTGCAAAACGACACCATGAGATGTGGCACAAATCAATAAATGAAACACTATATTTAAGTACATAATAGCCGTATTTAAGTGCATGTAATTTATAAAATCAGGTGTCATAAACAACACAGTCTGCTCTTAAACGAAGGTGAAATGGTTTCACACAGACATATCACTATTGATGATAAAAGTTGCGAATTAATTGAGCAAGTACACGGAAAGTGTAAGCTGATATTAAAATGTGTAATCCGAGTTTCATTCGAAATAAATTTGTACATGCTTGATATTTCAAATGGCGCACTGCCTACCAGAATTTGTGTTGCTGTTCTGTGCCTTGGAAACATAAACTGAAAATATGACACTGTATTTCCTGGAACAGAATAATTAGTAACGTTATCTACACTTGGGAATACTGCATGTGATCTCTATTTTCATAACAGAGATACATGTAAAAATGTTGTGACGCGGTGTACGTCACGTTTGTTAGACAGAAGACGAAAGAGCAGTTTACACGAAGTACAAGCCCAATGCAAACAACCAAGTCCAAGATCAGTCATCAGTAAACAGCAAGCGAGAATCCAGCCGACACAGTAATCCGTGGGATAAGCAGGAGTCGTCATTGATGATGCGGCCGGAGGCTAGTGAAGTAACATCGGGCAAATGCCTGTTTTCTTTCACTTTAATGCTTTTCATTCAACACCTCTGAAAGTGAGGCGGGCTGCTCGACAGTCAAGGACATTTCTTGCCATATTACAGACGAGCTGGTAGTGGGGCAAAGGAAGTTCCACTTGGCAATATTTGGATGGGTTTTTAGTTCCAATATTTGCTTTCCAACAAAGGCAAACTTCCAGAATACCTTGGTCAGAACTACGGGATGTGAACGATTTGTAGTTTAATTCTGGATCAGTGTGTCATAGTGTGTTTACTGTGTAAAACAACTTTTTATTTTATTTATTTTTTGCATGGCTCATTTCGGAAAATCATTCCAATTCTCAAGTGCATTTTTGCGTATTTTGGCTCTTATACATTGTGGTTTCCTTGTGTTAGCTACAGCATTATTCTAAACATGCGCAATTGTGTAACTGATGAGGGATATTTTTATATACTTAATGGCTAAATTGGGAAAACTTTTTACTCATACTTGTCTTGTAGTTCACTTGTGCAGAAACTCATACATATCAAACATCAATCACACGACCTATAGTGTACGATTCTGGTTGAAAACAGCAATTATATGCCATAACAATCAGTCACAAAGATATTTTTCATGTAGCCAACAAAGATACAGCGATAGGTCGTCCGAAAAGTACGTAAGTATTGGGGCAAAGCAAGTACCACTCCAGTTTTAATATCAAATTAATTAACTGATCAATTAATTACCCCCATTCCTGGATGATGTCACGAATTTTCCCCAGACAGCATGTGGATCCCCGCCACCTTCCCTGCCCCTTCCCTGCCCTCCCCTCCCCTCTCCTGTCCTCCCCCTCCCTCTCACCACCTGCGAGAATTTCGAATTTTGGTAGGAATTTCGAATCTTGGCATGAAATTAAAAAAATGGTGGAATTTAAAAAATGGCTTGCATTTTTTTGTCCTAAGGCTTTACTGACGACCCACCCTGCCTGCCCCAACCTGGAACTGGCAGGAAATTCAAAATGGTGGGTGCCCTTTCTGGGACTCGAACCCCTGTCCTTCCTGGCAGAAAACCTAAATGTGACCCCCCCCCCCCCCCCCGTCTACCTGGGGAAACTGTCCAGTTGCAGGAGAGGAAGGTTAGGTTAGTATACTTTATTTATTCTGGGTAGTAAACTGAAGTAAAGATCGATCCTCATTATGTAATTAATCATAAAAACGAGGCCTAATTACACATCTACATGCATATACTGTATATTCACAAGGAGTGCCTAAAATCGCAATGCAGCTCAAACATAGACGATTTCATGCAACTGTTGTTATCCTGCTGGAAAAAAATCACAATACCCTGAAACTAGTAGCAGACATGCTCAGAATAAATAGTAACTCTACATGGGATGATCCCTTTACCTACAAGTCGAAATAAATCTCTCTGCTCCACTTGTGAACTTTCAAGAGAAAGGTTGGATTGGAAGGTACTATCTTTATTTTTGATGGGAAATGTGCTCAACTGACGAGATGTTGATGTTGGATAGAGATGAGTTTAGTAAGTGTACTACATGTAAACATACATCTGAGGACTGTCTATAGCCTCTTACATAAGGAATGGAAGGAGGTGATAATGGACGAGCATAGGGGGAATACTTTTCAGCAAATAATGGTGATGCAGCAGGGTGGACTGACGATGTATTTGGCAACTCATAGAGACTGTTGCCTGTGCTGGAGCTGTTCGTGTTTCTGAAATGGCTTGTCAATCCACAGTGCAGGAGACGACTTCGCGCCCCCACAGCCATCCCACAGTTGCATATGTGTCTCACTGTCTGAGATCGGAGTTCACTACAAACACCTCCCACTGCTTTGGGATCACCTTCACAATGTGCTACAGGAGATAGAAGGTACTTGTAGTCAGCGTATATGATGAGGGGGCATTGCTCCTGGTGATGAGCATTCTTATGCTTTAAGAATTTTTTATCCTGGGTGGGCAGTTCCACACATACAGGTACGTTCCGAACCACACTGTGATTGAATCACTCCCTGATATCACACCAGCACTCTCCAAAACTTGGACGATGCTCTTCCCCTAAGACGATGCTCTTCCCCTAACCAGCATCACTGCCCACTTTCGGAGGATGTGTGATATCACAGTACAGAACTCTGTTGCGCTTAATGGCGAGATACAGCTGGTCGCTGACGATTTCGGGGAGGACCTTTTCCGAAACGGCCTTATACGCATTATTGGAAAGTGGCAGGCTCTCATGTTGTGAATATGGGCTTGTGAGATCCTGTCTCCAAAATTGCCAGCAGCTACCGAGTAGTCCAGTGTGGTTGTAGAACATACTTGATGATCCGAAAGAGAGTGGGCAGGGCTACAGCTGATGCTAGGCCCAGGGTGATACAGAGGCGAAGACTGTCCCATGAAGATTCATGATGATCTCAAAATGGTCCAGGACGCAGCTGCATTGGCAGACGAGGCAGTGTCATTAGCTCGTACCACGTTGATGATGACGGTGGTGTTTGGGGCGATAAACGCATCATCGTCAGATAACATGGTGGACCAAGTCTGCTTACCATTTCCTTCTCATCTGCAAAGAAAGAAAAAGTTGATAATTATCATGTGTAAAAAAGAATATATATGCAGATGTCTTTAGTAGTTACACTTACATTTAAAATTAGTCCAAGAAGCTGTCGTCGCATCGTTATTTGCACTGATGTATTGTTATATAATATACTGCCATTCATCGACATAGTCCGGCGCACGGCTACGTTGGCAGATGAGTTGTGTTATCAGCCCATACCACAGTGATGATGATGGGCAGGGCTGTGCTCGTGTTTGCAGGGGTGGTGAATACATTGTTGACAAAGTAGGCTGGGGAGATAAACGCATCATCATTGTGTCACGGTGTGGCGTAGTGGCCGTAGGCGCAACCCCGAGTCTGCACCATGTCCATATCAACTGCAACAGAAGAAGAAGAAGAAGAAGAAGAGGAAGAAGAAGAAGAAATGGAAGAATAAGAGGGAGAAAAAAATTGTCATCAGACTGCAGCTGTAACGAGCACACGCAACAAGGGAAAAACAAATATAGCATACGTGTAGGATCACTAGAGCCAAATCGGGTTCGCTTATTAGCCCTGATGAACCTGTATCATAACTGTTTCCAATATGAAGTTTCATCTCTGCTGATTCTCATCATGAATACATTCGTATATCGTTGGTACGGTACCACCACAACTAGACAGATAGTTGGAAATAAATGCAAATAAGAGTATTTGTGCCAAACTGGGACTCGAATCCAGATCTCCCGCTTTACGTGAGCGATCACTTTAACAACTTCGGCCATCTGTACGCGCTTCACAGACTGGCCCAAACTTCCATACGTCCCAATGTCTGTTTCCACCGAGCGAGGTGGCGCAGTGGTTAGCACACTGGACTCGCATTCGGGAGGACGGCGGTTCAATCCCGTCTCCAGCCATCCTGATTTAGGTTTTCCGTGATTTCCCTAAATCGTTTCAGGCAAATGCTGGGCTGGTTCCTTTCAAAGGGCACGGCCGATTTCCTTCCCCATCCTTCCCTAACCCGAGCTAGCGCTCCGTCTCTAATGACCTCGTTGTCGACGGGACGTTAAACAACACTAACCTAACCTAACCTGTTTCCCATAGAGCTCGTACAGTTATATAATTCCCGCTCAGGGAGAGACTTATTTAGTTTTCACGTTAAATTGCCTTTGCTTTAGTATGAAATACACCAGTGCAGTGCCGGTATTTAAAAGTGACTGTAAAGTTCGATGCAGTGTTCCTTCAGACATGCATGCACGAGCGGTCATCGTAAGAACTTCGGCTATCTGAGCAGGCTTCACAGACAGATGCAGACTTCCGTATGTCCTAGTGTCTGCTTCCCATTATTCGCGTGAGCGATCACCTTAAACACTTCGGCCATCCGTACACTCTTCACAGACTGACCCAAACTTCCTTATGTCCCATATTATTTGATTGTCGCACAGAGAGAGACGTATTTAGTTTTCTCGTCAAGTCAAATACAGACTCTGCACTACTGTGTTTCATGCCAATGCCAAGGCAACCTGACTTGAAAAGTAAATAAGTCTGCACTTGCGCGGGAATCATGTAACTCTGGTGAGCACTACGCGAAGCAGCCACTGGAACATATAGAAGTTTGGTTCTGTCCATTAAGCGTGCTCAGACATCCAAAGCAATTAAGGGGACCACTCTCGTAAAGCGGGAAATCTGAGTTCGAGTCCTGGTCAGTGAGGAACTTTCATTTGTTTCCAGTAAATTGCAAAGCTATGGTGGTACAGTATTTACGATTTACAAATACATTTCACGATTTAATATGGCTATAAATCGTCAGCAGTGTCTGTTCCTTTGGACATGCTTGCATTGAATTTTACAGACACTGTCGAATACAGAAACAGCACTAATGAATCAACTGATTCTGGGGGCGCTATTGATGTCGATGCTAGCAAGTCTCAGACTGGAATGACTTCTCTCACCGAAGCGACTCTATATCCGTAAACAACATCCCTTTGCTTATTTCAAGCAGTAGAAAACGAATAGGATTATCTCTAGTCACGTGGATTTAGGCAGGAAAGCTTGTACTGAAGAAGGGGGCCTTTCCTTACGAATACCCTGGATTTGGTGAAGAGATTCCACGAAACCACGTTGCCAGACATATACAACGTTATTAACATTCCACATTTTTATTGTTCACGTCTGCATATTTGCAGTCTCTGCTCCGAATTTTGAGCGAATAACATAGCGGTGAGTGAGAAGCAGCGTGTTTTAATCGAGGTTAGAATTCTAAGAGTTCGTCCACACATGGGAAACTCTCCTTCAGAATGACAATACCACACCATACACGAGCGCTGCGACGCGCAAACGGAGGTGAGGTTGCTGCTCCGTCAACAAGGTCAAAAATTCTATGGTGACGGTATCTATAAACTGGTCTCTCTTTGGGAGAAATTTGCGTATCGCCATTGTGGCTACATATATATGTTAATAACAGTTGTTTTATTTAAGAACCGTTTTGAGTTTTCATATAAAAAATTCGGAGGCATTACTTTTCAGCGTGCCCGCGTAGATAGTTTGAGGTTTACTCGATCAAGTACAACATGTCAACAGCGCATTCGCTGCAAAGCTACAAGTCGTTTCACTTAATGCTTTCACAGTTTGAGCTTCGTAAGCGAGTTAGGGAAATCGTGTATGCAGCACCTTGAGAATTGTCGAGAGAATGATGTTTCGATCTTTAGCTCTCGTGAAGCTCAATGAACTGACACTTTGAAGGTTTCTCTTGTCTCCTCTACCATTTCTTCACATATGCGTTTTATGTCAGAAGCTGTCTATCTGTTTACACCCCCCGGGGCTAGGAACCTTCCATACAATCCTTAATAGTCTTAACGTCCGGTAGGTTACTTTGAAATTCACACCGTAAATTTCTTTGACAGCAATGGGTGATTTCATTTCTGCAGACCACACTACGCATTGGGCTCTCTCTTGAGGTGTAATTATTTATCACCTGAAAGATAACAAATTCTATTGTTTAGATAATCTATACAAAAGTTTTTGCGTTGCTTTACACGATACCACAAACTACAAATGTCTATGTCTCATAGTGTTTCCTCTGATTGCATTTGGAAATCAGGGAGGTCTCATGCGGACACCTTGTATTTAATTTTCCATGGGCAGCATTGACCTATATGTCAATGATCCAGACCAAAAAATATAAAAGCCTGATGTAAGTGCTGGTATCTGGGTACACACACTCAATTACTCGTTTGACATATTATGCAGTGTGCTCGCGAAACACTGTGTGGGTGCCGGCCGCGGTGGCCGTGCGGTTCTAGGCGCTACAGTCCGGAACCGCGGGACTGCTACGGTCGCAGGTTCGAATTCTGCCTCGGGCATGGATGTTTGTGATGTCCTTAGGTTAGTTAGGTTTAAGTAGTTCTAAGTTCTAGGGGACTGATGACCTAAGATGTTAAGTCCCATAGTGCTCAGAGCCATTTGAACCATTTTTGAACTTTGTGGGTCCACTTAACATTGTCCGTCAAAAAGTCCCGAGACTGCTTTCATTTCTGGAGTACAAGCGATGTCATTGCAGTAACTACAGTGACAGTTTGAAATAACAACTGTAAACAACAGAAGTGCATGGGACTAGTCAGTTGTGAGTAGGCAGTTTTGAGTAGTGGACGGGTGGCCGAAGTCTGTCAATGTTATTATGTCACACCGCTACGGTCGCAGGTTCGAATCCTGCCTCGGGCATGGATGTTTGTGATGTCCTTAGGTTAGTTAGGTTTAACTAGTTCTAAGTTCTAGGGGACTAATGACCTCAGCAGTTGAGTCCCATAGTGCTCAGAGCCATTTATTATGTCACAAATCGCAGTGGAGCAACATCTCTAAATCAAGTATTTAATCATTCTCCAGAATGTCTTGAATAAGAGAAAAGTGTGTCCAATGTTTACCACACACTCTTTGACTCCCGAACAAAAACAACGAAACTTGGGTTCCTGCTGCGACTTGATTGAAATGCAAAACGTGTACAACTTTTTTCTGGAAAAAATCATGACGGATGACGAGCTTGTTATCGTTACGAACCTACCACAAAAGTGCAGATGTTCGCATGAAGGGTCAAAGCTTTGACGTCGTAATCGACATTCAAGATGTTTTGTCCTTTTTACAAATGGAGCATTAAAACCACTATCTTAACGTTTCTATATCTCTTATTAATTCAGTCTCGAAAGTTTTATATGTACTGACGGGTATGCCGTCTCGGAGACCACTGGTTATCGCCACCTGCGCCTACCGGAGGCGATGTCCATTGCCTGAAGTGCTGCGATCTGACAATCCTGTAGTCTGCATCGCTGTCGCTGTTGTTGACGGAAACAGCATACAAGATGACAGACGAGAGATAACATATTTCCAGAAATATCAGACAAATGCTTTTCAGTGTCTTGGAGGGTATTCACAGTCAAGATACAAAGCTCACGAGGTATTTCTGCAGCTCAAAATTTTCTGCTGTTACCGTTTTCAGGAACATATCCAGAAAAAAGATATCTAAGATCACACCGTGAATGAGGTGGGCCCATTTTCTGGTGTATCAGCGTGGACCCTCTCATGTTTCTACACGCAAGGGTGGATGTTTAGATCCCGGAGAGGTACCAAACTGCAGGAATGCTCATTAGTAAGTGGAGGTGCAATAGTGTGCCTGACTGATCGTCAGCCCAGTGGAAACTACTAAGAAGAGGCCTATCGTTGTCTTGGAAGACAGGACTGTCCACAGCATTCTCATCACAACGATACTGAAGAAAGGGAATAATCGATGACAGGGATTGTTTAAAAAAGCATCATTAACTTCAGCGAACGTTGTTTTTCCTTTTGTGCAGGCTGTAACTGAATTTGCTTTACAGACTCTGAGGACATGTTCTTACACCAAAACGAGAAAAAAATGCTTATTCAGAAATGGTTCAAATGGCTCTAAGCACTATGGGACTTAACATCTGAGGTCATCAGTCCCCTAGACTTAAATCTAACTAACCCAAGGACATCACACACATCCATGCCCGCGGCAGGATTCGAACCTGCGACTGTAGCAAAAAAATGGTTCTGAGCACTATGGGACTTAACATCTGAGGTCATCAGTCCCCTAGAACTTAGAACTACTTAAACCTAACTAACCTAAGAACATCACACACATCCATGCCCGATGCAGGATTCGAACCTGCGACCGTAGCGGTCGCGCGGTTCCAGACTGTAGCGCCTAGAACCGCTCGGCCACACCGGCCGGCTCGACTGTAGCAGCAGCGCTGTTCCGGACTGAAGCGCCTAGAACCGCTCGGTCACAGCGGCCGGCAGAATGCTTATTAAACGTGGGCTGTGTGCACTTATTCATACTCAATACTCTCAAAGACATCTATTCTCGTGATGACTGGGTGTTGTGTGATGTCTTTAGGTTAGTTAGGTTTAAGTAGTTCTAAGTTCTAGGGGACTGTTGACCATAGATGTTAAGTCCCATGGTGCTCAGAGCCATTTGAACCATTTGAACATCTCTTCTACTGGTAGCTCTTTGCTTTCCATATTTTTGGAGGAGGTAGTATGGACCAAAAGAAGAAAGAAATCTCTTGTAAACGTGAGCATTAAAATGCATTCCTTAAGAGATATGAGCACTTGTGCTATAGAAGGGATATATTTCACAGTATTGAAGATGAAAAAAATCTCATAGTTCGTAAGATATACATTTTAAAGCCCATGTTTAATGGACATTTTTTTCTTGTTTTGGTCCATACTACGTCCTCCGAGAATACGAAAACCAAAAACCTTGCAGTTAAAGAGATGTGTTTCATAGTATGGAAGATGATAAAGTGCTCATAGCTCTTAAAAATGGATTTTAGAGCTCATGTTACTACAGATTTTTTTTCCTACATTACTCTCAGAAACCTGTTCTCAGAATTTATAAAGGATCTTAGTTGTACCCTGTATATGCTGGTTCTGTCCTTCCAATGATCATTTCTTTTGCGATTTCTTCACATTTTTCCTGTAGCCATTTCGCTGTGGCTTCCCTGCACCCCATATTTATTTCATTTCTTTATGATTTATAATATTATATTCCTGTGTTTCCCTCAACATTTTTGTATTTCTTCTTTCGTCGATCAATTGAAGTACTTCTTCTGTTACCCAAAGTTGCTTCGGAGTTAGCTTCCTTGTAGCTTCACTCCTCTTCAACTGAATACCTACTCTGCTATTCCTTATCGCAGTACCTACATCCTCAGTGAATTTCAAACGCGACTCAGCCTTCCTCAGTACTTCATTATCCATTTCTTCTACAACACCACATTTAAGAAGCTTCTGTCCTCTTCTTGCCTGAACTATTTATCGTTCACGTTTCGCCTCTGCACAAGGTTACACGCTGGACAAACACCCTCAGAAAAGACCCCGTAATCCTTAAATTGATGTTCGATGTTAACAAACTCTCTTTTCCAAAAATACTTTCCTTGTTGTTGCCAATCTACATCGTATATTCTCTCTGCTTCGGGCATCATCAGTTATTTTACTGCTCAAGTAACAAAACTCATCTGCTGCTTTTAGTTTCTCGCTTCCTATTCTAATTACCTCATCATCACCTGTTTAATTTGATCACACTCCGTTACCTATGTCTTACATTTGTTACTACTAGAACAACATGTAACCTGCTACTCTGCCCACCATTGCGTGTGGTACATTAAAGGTCAGGATTTAACTAGGTACCTGTGACATGCCCCCCCCCCCTTTCCACCGCCCTCTCCGCTCGGGAAATTGCGTGGCATAAAAATGACAGGAAAATGAAGGTCACGCTCTTTCTACCCCCTCTCTCCCTCCCATTGATCTAGGCCAATAGAAAGATATTAAAATTGCGGGAAACTCACTCCCCTACAACCTCCCTTTTTTATTACTATTCAAAATGTCTGTCATTCAAGATCTGTGCACTGTAGTGAAAGGATCATCAACGAAAGAGCCATCCCATCTAAAAAGGCAATAAATATTGACAAACTGCCTATTGGCTTCTGTCTCGGGTTCTCGTGCTGGCGAAACGTCAGAAAAATCATTAGATGAACGTCGGCCGAAGAACGCGAGACAGAAGCCAATAGGCAGTTTGTCCCACAAGTGGCACGAAAGCCTTAACAATTTTGCAATAAATATTACCATAATTTATGAGGTAAGGCACTTGGTCATTACCGTGTGTGAGCGGGGTGCGGCAGAATTACTGTAATTTGACGAGGTCGTGGCATGTTCGGCAAAATGGCGGTAAATATTACCATAATTTTGGAGATAAGACACTTTGACATTACAGTGTATGATTGTGATCCAACTGAATTATTATATTTTAATGAAATCATGGCATAAACTGCAAAATGACGGCAAATATTAACATAATTTGTGACAGAAGACACTTTAACAATATAGTGTGTGACTGAGACACTCCTCAATGAATACAGATTAATGATGTCTTGACATTTTCTGTCAGCACTCCACTGTATGACCACCTCGTCCACTGCTATTCACAGTTTGTTACATTTTTGACCGATTTTCTCTGACTTTTCAAGATCATCAACCAAAGATGCATAGTAATATTATACTTTACATGCTAACAGTTACCACAGTACATTCGTTAAAAATATAAACCTGACGTCATAGTCAGGTAAAAACAGTAGCATTGTCCTGTAAGCACTCCAATGCATGAGCACCTCCCATTGCTATTTACGGTTTTTGTGTAATTTGTTGCAGTTTTAGAGATTTTTTCCTCACTGCTGTGCAAAGATGCCCACATTTCCATTCCAAGATGTATGTTAATATGTGATTTTAAGTGATTAACAGTTACCACTGTGCATTATTTTAAGAAAATACACCAATATCCTGCGTTAAACAAATTCATCAATGATCGAAGCAGACGAAATGAATTAAAGCTTGTGCTGCGTCCGGGACTGGAACCCGGGTCTTCTTGCTTGCTTGTCAGAAATGCTAGCCAGTAGACCAGCCCCGTACTATGGTCAACATTCTGCACAAACTACCTAAGCTGACTGCCCTCCCCATAGTTCGTGCAGTACTATTGATCGTCATTCTGCGCTGGTGTAATGGTTGGCATTTTTGCCTCGCAAGCAAGAAGACCCGGGTTCGAGTCCCGGCCGCAGCACCAATTTTAATTCACTTCGTCTGCTTCGATCATTAGCCGGCCGAAGTGGCCGTGCGGTTAAAGGCGCTGCAGTCTGGAACCGCAAGACCGCTACGGTCGCAGGTTCGAATCCTGCCTCGGGCATGGATGTTTGTGATGTCCTTAGGTTAGTTAGGTTTAACTAGTTCTAAGTTCTAGGGGACTAATGACCTCAGCAGTTGAGTCCCATAGTGCTCAGAGCCATTTTTTTGCTTCGATCATTATCGTAGAACGTAGATAATAAAATGAGACTTAAATGTCTCAGGGAAATATTTAATAATAATTTCAGCAATATATTATTTAACAACAAATACACACCTGCTACATATCTTTTGCAAGCACACCGATATATGAACAGAAACCTCCATTACTATTTAGAATTTGTTACAATTTTGTCCATTTTCTCCCACTTTTCAAGAAGACACAAATTTAAATATGAGACTGAACAATTACCACAGCGTCATATTTAAACAAATTACGTCTATATACTATGCTTAACAATTAAGTACAGTGCAACACATAAAGTCTTGCTACGGGGAACTTGTCCCATCATTATTAGCAGAGGAGTATGATACTATAACATTACAAAAAATACGATGTCTAGATGTACGTATCATCGTATTCATGGTCAGTCGCGACTCTGCAGGCTGCCGGCGACCTGGCAGCGAATAAAAGCACGGTGAGTCGCTGGGCGAGGCATCTGTCATCATCGCAACAACGTCGCGCAAACCTGTCGGATGCCCGCGTGCCTGCCGGCCGCACAAAGCTGTGACTCCTGTAGTGTTGGAACGTGCGGAAACTCTCATTCTACGTACGGAATTTCTTGCGCGTTACGAGACTGTACGGATATCGTGACATGGGTTCATCACTTATAACCGGAAACAAAACGTAAATCCATGTACTGACGCCACACCACCTCTCATCCGAAGAAAAAGTTCAAAGCCGGTAAAGTCATGGCGACGGTCTTCTGGGACTCTGCCGCGCGGGATTAGCCGAGCGGTCTTAGGCGCTAAAGTCATGGACTGTGCGGCTGATCACGGCGGAGGTTCGAGCCCTCCCTCGGGCATGGGTGTGTGTGTTTGTCCTTAGGATAATTTAGGTTAAGTAGTGTGTAAGCTTAGGGACTGATCACCTTAGCAGTGAAGTCCCATTAGATTTCACACACATTTGAACATTTTTCCTTCTGGGACTCTGAAGCGGTTATTCTGTTTGATGTCCTCCCCCATGGTGCAACAGTCAACTAGGAAGTGTATTTTGCTACCTCGGGAAATTGAAGAAACGACTTCAGTGTGTTAGTCGTCACAAAAATGCAAACGAAATTCTCCCTCTACATGACAACGCAAAGTCTCACACAAGCCTGCGCACCAGAAAGGAGCTCACAAAATATTGTAAGACTGTTCTTCCTCACGGTCCTCACCTCGTGGTCTTGCGGTAGCGTTCTCGCGTCCCGCGCACGGGGTCCCGGGTTCGATTCCCGGCGGGGTCAGGGATTTTTCCTGCCTCGAGATGACTGGGTGTTGTTGTGTCGACTGCATCATCATCATTCACCCCAATTACGGTCGGAGAAAGGCAATGGCAAACCACCTCCAATGCACCTTGCCTAGTACGGCGATGCGGGTCTCCCGCACCGTCCCTTACGCTCCTCGGAGTATGGGACTTTATCATCATCATCTTCCCCATGCACCCTACAGACTGGATCTTGCACATTCCTGCTTCGATCTGTTTGGCACCGTGAAGGATGCACTCCGTAGGAAGCAGTATGTGGGTGATTGGGGGGTTATTAATGCAGCGAGTCGTGGCTCCGACGTCGACCAGTAGAGTGGTACCATGAGGCATACAGGCCTTCTCAGTAAGGTGGCGTAAGGTCGTCGAAATGAACTATATTATATTGCAAAATAGGGTTTTGTAGCCAAAAGAGCCAAAAGAGATGAATTGGAATCCTGAATAAAACCAATCTGCTTTCAGAAAAAAAGTGTGTTCCATTACTTATTTAACGCCCTCATACTTCTGTCATAACAGCTTCCGGTCGGGGATCCAAAGTTTGCTGCAGACAGAACAGACAGAAAGACAGAGAGAGAGAGAGAGAGAGAGAGGGAGAGAGACTCCTGCCGACCGATGTATCAATACGAGGAAGCCATCAGGTGTTAACTCGCAGATATCACATGTCTCGACCACCAGCAACTGCCGAAAGCATCCTACGCACGATAGGTAACGCAACTGGAGATGGTCATTCCCTTTGGCACGGACCAGTGGCCGAGTATTCCACGCACTGGAGATACGACCGGCACGTACACCTCTTCCAGAAATCAACCGCATTGCACACCAGTGCCGTTGCTGGAACGCCAGGCGCGCCCAAGCGCCAGAGAAGGCAGCATACCTCTGCAGGTGGGATGTACGGACAATCGATTTATTGTGCTACTTGTCTGAACGCCAGGTCTCCAAAGGGAGCGACTCTAATATTTTTTTTAAGAACTTCTACTGCTGACAACGTATATTTCGCATAACGACGACGAAGATAAGAGTAATTATGGCTAATACGGAGTCATATGGACGCTTCTATTTACATCCCTTTTCTTGCGAGCTGATCAGGAAAGGAAATATGTAGTAGTGGTACAAGGTATCCTCCACTAGGTACCATACAGTGACTTGCGCATTCTGAGCGTAGATGTACATGTAGAAGTAGATATGTTCAAAAATTTATGAGTCATAACTGGAAGTGACTTCATGATTACGTAACAATTTATAAGCACGAAGCGGCCTAATGTTCGGATCACCGTCAAATTCTTAAGCTATTCCGTATACGAATCCTTTAGCTATGTACGAGCAAAATAGGGTAATATGGGCACTCGAGCAGATTCTGATGGCCGATTTTATTGAATGCTTTCTCTAAATCTATGTTCAGCAGCCCCAGTGTTTATGGCTGAAACTACCATGAGAAGAAGGCATTCTCTGTTAAGTAATAAGTTTCATCTATGATCCTTTTGTGAACTACGGTACGCATCCGTTCCGGCCCGAAGTTGTCTGGAAGGCTTTGTTTTAATGTAGCCGCTATGACACGAGATAGGATTCTCGAGCCTGTGCATCTCAACATTGTCAGTCTGAAATCCTTTGTTCTTTCTGGTTTCTTTTTTCTTTGAACTGAGTATAGTTACTCTGGGTTCTTTTTTAGAGTATAAGTATCTAAGATGCTACTCCAGGGAGGTGTAAAATGAATGTGGGTAACGGAAAATACTGAACGCGAAAATGAAGATTTGGAACTGTTTGACTACCCCCCGAAGCAGATCTTAGAATCTCATAATGGTAATATTATCTCCTCCTTCTTGATTTTTAACATATAAATTACAAAATAAACACAAATTAATGATTAAGGTGACTAGCAACTACAAAATGATGAATGCTGTTTCTGCTTATACATTTATTGTAGATTAAAACCCCTTTATATATTACAAATGTTTATATATCAGTGTCCAATTGACATACAGAGACTAAAATGAATTTCTTAAGTAATATTAGCGATCATTTGCCCAAATCTGGCCCTTTTTATGGCTACGAGATCTAATATAAATAGCGCGAGATGACTGACATCATCTCCGTACCAAACACTAGATGACACTACCATCAAAGTTGCTTTACAGTGGTGTGCAACCTCAGTGGAAATAAAAGTTATGTGGTCACAGCTGTTTAGCTTCATAGCCCTAATGAGCATAAGGAATTAGCAATGTCACCGTATATACTGCGTCTGGTGCGTCAGAGTGATGGTTCTCGTACAGGTCTGCGACGACGGAAGAACTCCAGCCACAAAATATAAAAACAACACATTCAAACACTAGGATAGCAGAAAACAGTCCTCTGATTAGTATAATCTAATACTGTCTTCTCCTCTCTGTGTTCTGTAGACGAGAAACGCGAACTCTCAACCATAAGGACGGAGTTTAGATAACGTCTCGCCGGCCGAAGTGGCCGTGCGGTTAAAGGCGCTACAGTCTGGAACCGCGAGACCGCTACGGTCGCAGGTTCGAATCCTGACTCGGGCATGGATGTTTGTGATGTCCTTAGGTTAGTTAGGTTTAACTAGTTCTAAGTTCTAGGGGACTAATGACCTCAGCAGTTGAGTCCCATAGTGCTCAGAGCCATTTGACCCATTTAGATAACGTCTCAACGTGAGTATGGCCTTAAGAAGTGCTCTCGATCACTGAATACTGCGTACTCAACGACGACTCTCTACCCGAAGGCGAAGTCCAGAATCGTATAAGTTCGCAACGGTACAGTGTCTAACCGTTCTAACTATAAAATCTCCTGAGAGAAAAGACAGCAAGTCCGTCTGTTCCAACAAAAGCTGATACTAAGCGACCATCAAACATGGGTGCTCAAAACGGAAGACTACTTTCTCTCCACCGCTGGCTTCCCAGCAAAGCGCGGGTCCCCTCTCTCGTGACTGCAGAAAGAGAATCATATTCTCGAAACCACGGAATATTCTCCCTCTCTACAGAGTCTTCCGAACGCCGACCAACCATGTTTTAGTCTTTTGTCGTCCAACGCGGAAAGTTTGCGAGGAAATACCCGTTAATTAGGAATTCATACAATGGTACGCTTCTCAGAGTAAAAATCCTCGGAAATAACCCAGCCTGCGTGACTTCCGAGGTACCGCTTCCTCGTTCCTCTCTGCTTCATCCAAGACTTTCAGAGTTTCCGAGGTATTAGCCCGCTATCCTTCCGGCCCCAATACATACCGCCCGGCTGGCGCTGTATTGTGCTTCAGCGCTCAGGTGCACCGACCGTCCGTCTTGGCTACTTCCTGCGTCAAGCAGGACCAACACACCTGTGTGGGCTTTTCCACCCATAGCTTGAGTTACGCCTGCCGTTTCATTTCCACTGGCGTTCCAACCTCTACTAGTATAGGCAATCATTCATTACGCCGTTTTGATAACAAAGACACTCCATCACCTTTCATGCAATACGCGTTAACAACTATTTACAAGGTGTGCGTGACAATGTTAGTCTTCTTTAAATTTTCATATATGCGATGTACAACCTATCAGATGATACCTGATTCCGGTTTAAATCATGGCAAAGTATGTAGATGAGTGCTTGTAAGGCGCGGAATTATAGGCACCGTACAAGTGTCCGCAACGATTTTTCTTCCTCGCTAAACTCTTTCTTGATAAATGGCCACAAACTCCTGGGCTCCGGTGTTTTTGTCACGATTTTTACTACATCTTCTATTTCTTCTTCGGATACTGGTTCTGACAAAGTAGTTTTTATATCATGTGGTCGTGCTGCATACTCCATATGAAAAAGATCTTTTATCCACTCCTGGCTAAATTATTCGTCCCCGTCTGCAGACAGGATGTTACCTGTATCTCTAAACCACAGAGGATTTACAGACAATGGCTGCGAGTGGCCATTGATTGAAATCAATGGGTAAAGTTGAAAGTTTGTGCCGGATTCGAACCCGGGTCTCCCGCTTACTAGGCAGCTGCGCTGTCCTCTGTGTCCTACGGACACAGTTGGCATCGTAACTGCACGGAGTACCCCAACACGCCTCTTGTCAGACCCAAATTCTCAGTTTATCTACACACTACTAACGTAGTGCCCCTTGCCCATTATCCTCATTACTCACGGCATTTCGCCGATTACCGTAAGAGTTCGTGTCTGGTCTAGCGATGTCGGCACGGTAGCTCAGTGTGTTCGGTCATAGAGCTGGCTGCCCTCTGTAAAAAAGAAGAAAAAAACGAGTGAAAGTACTCAACGATGAACTTCAAGGGTTGTCATGTGACGGCCGCCCAGACCAAATCCAGAAAAAGAAACAGTAAAGCGCTTGAATGGAAACCAAGAGATCGAGGGATCGAATACCATTCGAACCTTGGATTTTTCAGTCTCGTTTTAACCTAGCCTCCCCCCAGTTTGCCGCTGGCAGTGTTACGGAGCGGTCTCATGTCAGAGCTCCGCTAGCGTGGCACGTGTCGAGTGTTGTGTTTACTTCGGCCGCTGCTAAGTGCCGTCTTCCTTATAGATCAACATGGCACACAGTTGTCGCAAAACGACCTTACGTTTCACCCTTTGTTCAGACTTCACCCGTCCCGAGGCACTTGACTTCGTACGATTTCTCTGCGACGTCAAGATGAACAATGCAATGTGCGACAAGGTGGTACAGTAGGTCAAACGTGGACTACGTTTCTGTCATTCCGGCGGCAATGTGGGGCCCATAACCGTCGATCACGCCGGTCTAAGATTACGAACAATACGGTTTTTAAAACTGCCGTTCGAACTACCCGCGGACGCCGTCATTGCGACGATCCGACGCTGTGGTAACGTCCTGGTACATTCCGCCGAAGTATGGGTGCAATTCCGAACCCCTCCCTTCTTAAATGGCTTCAGGCAGGTCCTTCTGGTTGCGGGAAGGAGGGTCATTTGGAGTCTGAATGCGTCCAACGAAGTGTCGCGCAGCTCCCGACGTCAGAAGCGTCCGTGCCACCCATGTTGACCACCCTACCAGTAACTTACGCGGTGGCCCTCGCCACTTTTACGGCTTCGCCCAGCCCATAGCATTTTCTCTCCGATCGGCTCGTTCCGCCATCCCACCACCCGTCGGACGGCGCAGTCGTTCCCCCGACGACATGGTCGCATCGGACGCCATGGAGGCGGGTGTCTCTCCACAACACACGCTCGATTCCTTCATTGTACCAACAGAGGCTTTCGAACCTGGTCCGTCGTCCGACACCAAGGAACACTTGCGTAAACAACGCTCGTCCCGTCGACGCAAACATCTTCGCCGCTCGCTCACGGGTTCTCAAGAAACTCTTACTCAATACGATAAAGAAACGTCCAACAAGCCATCGGTCCAGTGCAGATGTCGGCGGATGCACTTGCTATGACCAACACATTTTGCCGGATGGACAACCAGTAGAGGTCGCCCCAAACTTAGTACTCACTGGTGCGCAGGTTGAGATGCCTGTCTTCCTGCCGATGCCTCATGGTCTTTCTCACCAAGAGGAAGTTCACGTCGACATTCGACAGAACCTCATCACGGTGACGACATGGGGGACTAAATGTCTCCTCTATGGGACTGTCTGCCCCCATGACGGGGTTGCTCGCTAATGTGGGAATCGACCCAAAGGCCGGCCGCGGTGGCCGAGCGGTTCTAGGCGCTTCAGTTCAGAACCGCGCGACTGCTACGGTTTCAGGATCGAATCCTGCCCCGGGCATGGATGTGTGTGATGTCCTTAGGTTGGTTAGGTTTAAGTAGTTCTAAGTTCTAGGGGACTGCGAAATGCTCTCCGACTCATGGCCGGCTACGGACTACAGCACTTCCTAACTATCGTGAATACATCAATAAGAGACAGCAATTTATTACAACTGGTAAAAATGTCTTCCTCACGTAAGAGGCACCTTACAGCATCCATGATCACTGTGGTGTCACCGCCAGACACCACACTTGCTAGGTGGAAGTTTTAAATAGGCCGCGGTCCATTAGTACATGTCGGACCCGCGTGTCGCCACTGTGTGATCGCAGACCGAGCGCCACCACAAGGCAGGTCTCGAGAGACGGACTAGCACTCGCCCCAGTTGTACGGACGACTTTGTTAGCGACTACACTGACGAAGCCTCGCTCCTTTACCGAGCAGATAGTTAGAATAGCCTTCAGCTAAGTCCATGGCTACGACCTAGCAAGGCGCCATTAGCCTTACATAGCAATTGATACTTATCGTGTAAAGCATGTCTCATCAAGAACGATGTATACAACAAGGAGGGATTAAAGTTAAGTATTCCAAAAGCTACGTACTTTTCTTTATAGCATTCATTACGTATCCTGTTTCAGACCTCACGCCATCCTTCGTGTGTTTATAGCGTGCATTGCGGTCCCCTCAAATCACACTGTGTCGGCACTTCTGTCGACACATCAATCACCTTCCATAGTATGGTGCACTACCATGTGCAGGACAACAAACAGATATAATATCAACAAAAAAAATTGTTTTATGGTTATTGGGATCTTCTATCCCTCATTCGTGCCACCCTTAAGGACTGGCGCTCGAACGATTGCCCCTTTTAGTTAACTTAGTTTAGTTTCCTCAGGTGGTGGTGGGGAGGGGGGGGGGGAGGAGGGGAGGTTTAGGTGTAGTTAAGATGGCAACCCCAGAAAAGAGATCATTTTATTTTTGTTTGGTAGAGCCACAAGTGGTAGGATTAGTATTGTTTTTTTTTTGTTTCCTTTTGTTAAGTACCCTTAATTCACCAATTAAAAAAGAAAATAAAAATGGGGAAAGCATTTAGAGGGGAAAAGAGTAAGGAGGTGATCCAGGGTTCGAAGGAAAAAATTAAAAAGTGTGTTTGGTCAGAGGGCTGGCTGCACTCTGTAACAAAAAAAAAAAAAAATACCTGAGTGAAGTATTCAACGATGAGTTTCAGGGGTGTCGTTTGACGTCTTCCCAGACCAAACGTCGAAAAAAAAGCAGTGCTTGAATGGAAGCCAAGAAGTCGGGGGATCGGGATCCCATTCGGACCTTGGTTTTTTTCAGTCTCGTTTTAACGTAGCATTCACCTCTTAATCATGTGAGGGGTCACCAGGAATAACACGTGGTTCGGATACCGTGTTAAACTGTAGGTCCCCTTTGCCCGTTTCGGTAAATGGCGTAGGTTAGGGATACGCAAGTCGCCAAAGTGGCGTCCAGTTAAAAGACTTACAGCAGGCCAGTGAGCCACTCGAAATTATTATTATCTCTGTTTACAGCTTTATCAGTCTCATGTACGGTGGTAAACGCTCCACTTTCCATCTGGTAAGTGCCCTTAATCTCTTCATGTGATGATTTTCTTCTCTTCTTCTCTTTCCCGCAGTTCTAAAATTTACTTTCTTAATTTCTTTAAATCGCTTTGTCGACCTTCTCGTACGATTTAGAAGGTAGTAATATTCGATGTTGTTTCTCCTGATGTCGTCATATTAGCCCAAAGGTTAAACAGAAATTTTGTTTACATGAAAACTAAAGTACAATAATATTAGTTTCACCGTAAAGTGGTTTTTGACTCATTTAAATTAACAATTGTTATTACTACTTTTCATAGTTCAAGGTCGATGTTACTAAATAGATCTATATGCAAAATAAAATTATGTTATCAGAAAAATAGTGTTTTGGTGATCAAATAGGTGGAAAATTATCTTTAGATGTGGAAGTATAAAAATTAAGTCAGGCCTAAATTTATACGGAATCGAACATTTCAATTGAATCACGAAAATTCTGAGGAGGCAAGATTCAATACAAAATGATTAGCATTTAATCTCAACCGCAGTAAGTAGGTAAGAGTAATGCTATCTTCCCAGTCTGAGGTTCAATAAGCGTCTGCAACAAGTTGATGTAGTCCACTCTACGGGCGTTGTACTGCCTCTAAAAGCAGTATGCACGCCAGTTTTCCGGTCTTTCGTGTGGGCGTAGACAGCGAAACCGCGATCCCTGCTGCACTGCCCTGGCTTCCCATCTGGCATCCAACGCGTCTGGCTTCCCTCCGTTACGGGCTTCTTGTCTCTGTTCATAGTGAATATCGTGGCAACACTGCTATTTTGGCGTAATGAAAACGTCTGCATTACGATAATCAACAGACTATGCTTTAACACACTGCAAATGTTAATGAAAATTGTATTTCAGGTACGTTCATTACGGTACAATCAGTTTCGTTCTAAATGAACACCGAAAGCTCATCAGCAGTTCTCGTAAGTTAATTCTCACACAGTGGCAGAAATGTGCCAGTGTCATGACTCAAAAAGGTCTAATCGCCATATATATCGCTAAAAGGCACATTCTGGAACAAGACGAGTAAACTGGCTTTGGAGTCCAGTATAGTGAAGAAAGCTTTATGTTCCCTGCACGTACTACTGACTGTCCTTGTGGCAGGTTGTCGACCAAGTGTTTCAGTATCCTCGTCTTGATCCAGCCAGAACATGCCTTTTAGCGTAATGTCTGGCGATTAGACATTTTTGAGTCATAACACCGGCAAATCTGCCACATTCGTTCCCTTTAAACCTGAATTAAATTAGTTATTTTCGCTTCTATGATCATTTTAGAAGCTTTTTTCGCGTGTCTGTTGAACGGGTGTTTATTTATTGTATTTATAAACACTTGACTATGAAGAGGAATACCGAGATATCGTTAAAGCTAATAGAGTTTTATCGTAAACGGAAATGTTTGGAACTCTATGAACTACGATTGTAAAAACAAACTGAAAAGATTAGACGCTTGGAGGGAAATAAATGACCTTTTAGAAAGTATTGTGCACGATTTGAAAAAGAAAATGGAGTCATTATTGACATCTTTTCGCCGTGAACAAGAAAGAGAAACAATCAATACTGGGAGTGCTGCTGATCCCCAGCAGCTAAATATCTCAGAGTGACTATTCATCTTTCTGTTGCAGGTGAGTCTCCTAAAAGAGATGTCATCTTTGTAAATTTGAGGGCCTATACAATTCGATCACAATTCGAAAGCCTTAGGTTTGGTTAAGAAAAAATTATGAAACAGAAATTGAGACAATTTTGTAGTGCTCCCTACTTTCTAAAAGAGAGGTCATCCACCAGCGTCGATTCTTCTTCTGCAGTAAAATAAATGCTGCACATGCGGCACCTTATAAATCCTCTTCTTCCCTCAAATTATCTGTTGATGAAACTGTAATTGAACCGCTGCTTTACGGTAATAACGAAATGGCAGCAACCTCGGCAAATTGTCAGAGCCAACTGCGAGTCCAATTCCTTGGCCCAGCCCCCAGGTTTGGTGGGGGTGGGTGGTCGAACTCCAATTCGTTAGTGACCAACATTCGGCCGAAACCACCGACTGTCATTTGTTAGCTTTAGTTGGCCTGGTGTGTACGCGCTCTTAGTGTCATGACCTGCCGTTAGGCACCGTTACTGGTACGAAGACGTATGTTTGAAAGACAAGCATCAATGTGCATTAGAGTTGCAGACAGTCAACATGGGTGAGCAGGGCTTTACTCGTAAAGCTGTTTTATCAAAACGACGGCAATAGCGCTGCTTCTTTTCGCGAGTAACAACTCGTTAAAGGAATACGGGGAAATATTCTTTCCGCACTGGGGTTTGAAGAGCGTGATTCGGAAACTGGAAATAACCCATTTGACTTACTAATATTTTTTCCCGTAGCCGACCCTATATTTATTCTTTAAATTTAAGAAAATCAGTATATTTTGTCTTGCACACTTTTCTCAAAATTATATAATTTTTTTGATAGGAATTCTTTATAAATTTATCCTTACTATTTATTGAAGCGATGAGGAGTGAAGATAATACTGTTTTGGAAGTTTTTGTTGGTGAGGTAGACCCGAAAAAATATGGGCATATGCAATGGCACAGGACATTTCTCACACTCATACCGTGTATCACCTTTCTTCTTCCTTGATTCGCACACTACACAATTTCTGGAGGATGTTTTCTTGACGGGACTGGCGGGAATAAATCTAATAAAACTTGAAAAAGATTGCTTGTAACTCGCAAAATACCGAAAGAAATCGATCGTGTTATACACTAATAAATAGATCGATTTCTGAGATTACCAATGGTACCTTTTAACAGGGTAGAAGTAACACTAAGAAGGGGCTATAGCTGCTCGGCCCGTCACACAGCTGGCAATGTAATAACGCACTTGAAACCTGCGACAAGCTGTGAGCCGGCTGTGATGGGCAGCGCACGAGCTATGTCATAGCATCTGAATGTTCCATCGTCCACCGTTCGAGAAGTGGTGCCAACAATTGTGAAATGGTATCTCTAATGCCGTTCCAGGCCGTCGTGGATGCAGGTGGTAGTCATATTGAGCACCGTTTGTAGCCTGCAACGTGAAAACGGTAGGCAATTAACCAATGTTACCCTTTCATGTGGAAATCAAAATGTTTTTCCTTCAGTGGTTTAGTCAATATTTCCTTTTCGCATGTCCTTACAAATGTTTCCAGAAAGTTACATTGTTCCACTTCAGTCATTTTTCAAAGAGGCCCTCTCAAGCAGAGAAAATTTAATTACAACGACCCCCGTACTTCATTATAGATAACAGCATCATCTACGAGAAGCCTGAGGTTGCTATTAGTATTGTCTACAAGTTCATAAATATAGAACGTAAACAGAAAGGGTCCGGACACACTTCACTGGAGCACAACTGGAGTTATCTGTTCATCTGTTGGTGACTCTCCATCCAAGATGGCATGCTGTGTGCTCCATACTAAGAATGCCTCAATCCAGTCACATATTTCGCTTGATACCCCATACGATTGTACTTTCGATTATAAGCAGTGGTGTGAACACGTCATAAGCTTCGTTTCGGAAACTCCATTTCGTCTAGCAATAGGACATCAGCGCATTTCCATCTTCTGTTTGCCGGCCGGGGTGGCCGATCGGTTCTAGGCGCTACAGTCTGGAACCGCGCGACCGCTACGGTCGCAGGTTCGAATCCTGCCTGGGGCATGGATGTGTGTGATGTCCTTAGGTTAGTTAGGTTTAAGTAGTTCTAAGTTCTAGGGGACTGGTGACCTCAGCAGTTAAGTCCCATAGTGCTCAAAGCCATTTGAACCATCTTCTGTTTATCACATTATTTCCATATATAGATCTCGTCTCGTACCGCCCGAAATACAAAAAGTCATCATCTGATTCTGTGATTTCATTGTTAATATTTTTCCATTTTCTTTTCAATTTATTGATTATACACTATTTTAATCCTGTTATAGTTGGTCATCAGGCTTACTTCCAAACATACGCTATTAAGATACTCATTAGAGGTTGAAGTTCAACTGCACTAGAAGAGACAATATAAAACGAAAGCGATTTAGGCATATTGCATTAATCTGCTTTATTTCTTTGTTTTCCAAGTTCAGTGATCTAAAAACTTCATTTAGTCCTGCTGAGAGTGGCGTTAAATCTCTTCATGCCTGACTCATCTTTCAGTTACGAATACTTTGTATTCTAATGTTTACTAAAAGTTTAAACATTGACATCTGTGTCCTTCAGCATAGACAAAGAGTACGAAGTTTTTTCTTTCTTAATGTTCCCTGTTGAAGTATCTTGGCAGAGAACAGTTTTGTGCCAGAACAATCCAAGCAAAAATAAATATTAGAGTACTACGTACACATTTGTGAACTATAGATTTTTAGATCTGAAAGCTCATCAGTTTTCCATGCCTTAAGATTTCTCAGAATAAAAAGAGCATAGTGAACAACCATTAATAGGAAAATGAAAGTTATTGTAATTTATGGACATAGAAATAGGTACAATGTTTCCCTGACGTAAGATGTACACAGTAATTACATCATACAATTACATCATAGAATGCAAGGGCAGCGCCAAACGACAATCCCCACGACAGAAATTTATCCAACACCATTACTGTAATAATAATCTTAAATACTGCAGACTCTATTAGAAATTTACGGTACATAGAGCCTGCGTGTGAGTTTCTGGATCTTGAAATACATACAACCTTGTATAAATAGGTTCGTATAAAAGTTGTGTTGGGTAATCCATATAATAAAAAAGAACACGTTTCATTTAATTGCACTTAGTCAGCAAGTAAATACTGTGATAACTGCCGGCCGGTGTGGCCGAGCGGTTCTAGGCGCTGCAGTCTGGAACCGCGAGACCGCTTCGGTCGCAGGTTCGAATCCTGCCTGGGGCATGGATGTGTGTGATGTCCTTAGGTTAGTTAGGTTTAAGTAGTTCTAAGTTCTAGGGGACTAGTGACCTGAGATGTTAAGTCCCATAGTGCTCAGAGCCATTTGAAGCATTTTTACTTTGGTAATTAAGAAGACGCTATTTGAATGTACCGTCAAGGGGTGGAAGTTTTAAAAAGCTTTCTTAAACCGAGTCAAACGACATATTTCAAGCACACATACTCCGTGCACTGCGACTGTTCCCAACTTGAAAGCCTCACGTTAAAAAGGTCAACTCTAGTGATGTCATAGCACACATTTGTCTTTCTGTGTGCAACCCATATTTTGGAACATAAAACGAGAGTACCAACAGGAATGACACATCAACAAAGTTCCCGTCAGGGAAGTTTCCTGTTGACTATATGCAGACATGCTGTAATTACAGGCGACGTTTTCCCATTTGACAGTGCGCTGCCATTAGTATTGTCCACTGCGGAACATAGAGACAGTGTTTCGCAAACAGCACACAGTGAAAAGTACGGCTTCCAGACTCGACGCGAGTGACGGAATATATGTGAATCTTATCGACAGAGGTATGACAGGTACGGCATACGACACAACGAAACGTAGTTCACGGTGTTCACAAAGCAAACATTCCTCATGGCTTGATAACGTTGTACCTCCTTTGTTAAACATTTATTGCAATGTGATGGTTTATGTGCTATTACAAACTGTCATGGAACAGTTTGATGTGGCCACGTCATTTTCTTTTTCGCTTCATACACTTCACACGGTTTGCTTATCTTCAATGTTCATTTCGTATCCTTGCACTCAACGAGTAAACGACCAGTGGTGATTGAGGGAGATGAATGTGGCACAGTGGCGGCGGTGGTGTTAGGGGGGAGGGATGTTTGGGAAGGAGTAACTTAAAGGTTTCTACGTCGTTGTAAGATAACAAGCCACGGGCTTCTTTCAGAATATTCTTCTCGAGCATTTCAGGCAGAAATCTGAAAACCTAGTTCAAAATAGCGCGACAACTAATTCTAAAAATCTTCGAATATTTATAGTTTTGAAGAAGTGTTGTTCATCCAGATGAGTGGTGCATTGTCTTACTCAAAGCTTACAAAAGGAAAATCGGGCTATAAACTAAGAAGAGGTTGACCTGCGTTTGTATAGTAGAGTTTCTCTTTACATTTAGCGTACCTAGCGTAAGAAAAAAAGTTATTTGTGACAGGGCGGTATCGATACAACCCATTCACATGAGAAACTGGTACAATGAAAGCGCTTCTGCAAGGCCACTGTCTTTGTTACTGCTTCGTTACATTTTCTGCACTATCATGTCCCAGACAAAAAAATATAGAAGTCTAGTGAATGTGTACGTGCATTTGTTAATGTGTAGGCGGATGAATGTCAATTACTTGCTCGACATACATAGTGTGTTCATATTAGAAGCGAGGCGATCGACAGCGACTGTTCGAAACCGCACTTTCTGTACGAATTTTCCATCTACAAACATAACCAACAAAATGTCGGAATTAGTTCAGTTATTCATTCTGATATTTTGGTATAATTCGTGGATGGCGATAACAATGGCATTCATTGTTAGCCATTTCGGCACCTTACTTCACGGAGAGCTACAGTGGCCTTTTACCTAAGTTTAAGTCCAATGTTTTTCCGATATAGGATGTTCCCCTGTTGCATTATCTCGGTGACCAGGGCGTTACTATGACCTCGTACAAAGTGGTAGTGTGGTATTTGAAGAGGTGCTTGCCGATCAGCCGTATCATCGTTCACTGCCGCAGGCAACTTCTGTTGAGGTTGACCGCAGCTCGGTGCCCCACTTGACACGGACTGGACTATTGCTGCAATATTTTGCCTCGTGGAACAGTTGCTGACGTGTCGAATACTGCACCCGACAGCGTCAAGGGCAAAGGACGTCGTCCGCCTCAAAGATATCGTTTCACTCCGATCTCGGCAGACCCGTGACTGGCGTTTCGATTCATTTTCGCTGCTGCGCACAGTAGATGTTTTATTTCAGATCGACCTCACTTCTTCCATGGGAAAAACGCGGAAGCATTTCCCACATTACTTTTTTGGTTCGTTAAATTGATACGGAAGATCATTCAACCGTCTAAATAACTTTGCCGAATCTGATTTCTCCTAAGATTCTTTGATACGACAGGTGTGTTCGGATCTTCTGACTGCCTTGTTCCTGTTTCCTTTATTTGTGTGCTCTATAGGTGGGCTCCTAAAGTTTCTGCATTAAAAGTATTTTTTGTGATGTTTCAGGGTGCTCAGTATTTGAATCATTTAGATGATTTCTTCTTCTGTCTGTTTCCAGTAGTACACTACTGGGCATTAAAATTGCTACACCAAGAAGAAATGCAGATTATAAACAGGTATTCAATGGACAAATATACTATACTAGAACTGACATATGATTACATTTTCACGCAATTTGGGTGCATAGATCCTGAGAAAGTATCCAGAACAACCATCACTGGCCGTAATAACGGCCTTGATACGCCTGGGCATTGAGTCAAACACAGCTTGGATGGCGTGTACAGGTACAGCTGCCCACGCGGCTTCAACACGATACCACAGTTCATCAAGAGTAGTGACTGACATAGAGTGACGAGCCAGTTGCTCGGCCACCATTGATCAGACGTTTTCAATTGGTGAGAGATCTGGAGAATGTGCTGGCCAGGGCAGCAGTCGAACATTTTCTGTATCCAGAAAGGCCCGTACAGGACCTGCAACATGCGGTCGTGCATTATCCTGCTGAAATCTAGGGTTTCGCAGGGATCGAATGAAGGGTAGAGCCACGGGTCGTAACACATCTGAAATGTAACGTCCGCTGTTCAAAGTGCCGTCAATGCGAAAAAGAGGTGACCGAGACGTGTAACCAATGACACCCCATACCATCACGCCGGGTGATCCGCCAGTATGGCGATGACGAATACACGTTTCCAATGTGCGTTCACCACGATGTCGCCAAACACGGTTGCGACCATCATGATGCTGTAAACAGAATCTGGATTCATCCGAAAAAAATGGCGTTTTGCCATTCGTGCACCCAGGTTCGTCGTTGAGTACACCATCGCAGGCGCTCCTGTCTGGGATGCAGCGTCAAGGGTAACCGCAGCCATGGCCTCCGAGCTGATAGTCCATGCTGCTGCAAACGTCGTCGAACTGTTCGTGCAGATGGTTGTTGTCTTGCAAACGTCCCCATCTGTTGACTCAGGGATCGAGACGTGACTGCACGATCCGTTACAGCCATGCGGATAAAATGCCAGTCGTCTCGACTGCTAGTGATACGAGGCCGTTGGGATCCAGCACGGCGTTCTGTATTACCTTCCTGAACCCACCGATTCCATATTCTGCTAACAGTCATTGGATCTCGACCAATGCGTGCGGCAATGTCGCGATGCGATACACCGCAATTGCGATAGGCTACAACCCGACCTTTATCAAAGTCGGAAACGTGATGGTACGCATTTCTCCTCTTACACGAGGCATCACAACAACGTTTCACCAGGCAACGCCGGTCAACTGCTGTTTGTGTATGAGAAATCGGTTGGAAACTTTCCTCATGTCAGCACGTTGTAGGTGTCGCCACCGGCGCCAACCTTGTGTGAATGCTCTGAAAAGCTAATCGTTTGCATATCACAGCATCTTCTTCCTGTCGGTTAAATTTCGCGTCTGTAGTACGTCATCTTCGTGGTGTAGCAGTTTTAATGGCCAATAGTGTACTATTTTTTATTTATGTTTTCACAATTTCTATGGCACAGGCTTGTCTCCTTCGCCCCAGCTGTCTTCCCATAAAACATCACCCTAATTCTTTTATTTATATAGCTCTTTAATTGAGACTCTTTTTGCAATAATTATTTTCCCTTGATGGGCCCAATATTTTCCTTAGTATATTTGTATTTCAGCATTTCGCGATGTATAAACATCTTGAAGTTTAAAACTGAGTTATAACTGCAGAGGCTTTCTGCTGCATATTAACGTCCTGTGTATCGTAAATACTGTAATTTTTAGTAGCTTTTATTCCTCTTGTACCACAGATCTTTAGTTAACTGGCGGAGAATTTCCCGTAGGTTTTTGGGAGAAAATGATTAAACTGAAAATGAAAAACATTTCGTAATGTTCTGCAAAATTTTTTTTTTTTTTTTTATTGTCACGATGCGCCTTTCGGCTTCTTAGGCCATCTTCAGGTGATAACTGACGGTCGCAAACACAGATAAACATGATCTGGGGCTTGCACAGATATTATTTGTACGGAAGGAATGACGCATCAACAAAGTTCTCGTCGTGGTCGTTTCCTGTTAACTATATGTAGCTGAGACATTCAGTAATTACAGGCTACGTTTTCCCATTTGACGGTGCACTGCCACTAGCATGCCCACAGCGAAACATAGCGACAGTGTTTCGCAAACAGCACACAGTGAAAAGTACGGCTTCCAGACTCGCTTACAAAGGAAAAATTACATTTTTTGTCACATAGGAACAATTACATTAGTTAAAAAGGGATTGGGGATAAGAAACCAAGTTTTTATGTGGAGATACATTAACAGTTGATGAGAAATAAGATGATTTTACTTTTCCAATGTAGCATTTCTAAAGAAAACGTAATTTAACAAAGGAGAAAAAGGAAACTGAGTCTGATCATTTAGTACTAACAAGGGATCCTCCGCATCGCACCCCCCTCAGATTTAGTTAAAAATTGACACAGTGGATAGGCCTTGAAAAACTGAGCACAGATCAATCGAGAAAACAGGAAGAAATTGTGTGAAACTGTGAAAAAATAAGCAAAATATACAAACTGAGTAGTCCATGTGCCAGATGTGCAACATCAAGGACAATGTTAACTCATGAGCGCAGTGGTCCCGTGGTTAGAGTGAGCAACTACGGAACGAGATGTCCTTGCTTCCAATCCTCCCTAAAGTGAAAATTTTACTTTCTTTATTTTCGCAAAGCTACGATCTGTCCGTTCATTCATTGACGTCTCTGTTCACTGTAATAAGTTTAGTGTCTGTGTTTTGCGACCGCACCGCAAAACTGTGCGATTAGTAGACGAAAGGACATGCCTCTCCAATAGGAACCGAAAACATTTGATCGCAAGGTCATAGGTCAACCGATTCCTCCACAGGAAAACACGTCTGATATATTCTTTACGACACTGGTGACGGCATGTGCGTCACATGACAGGAATTTGTTGTCGACCCACCTAACTTGCACACTTGGCGAATGGGTAAAAAGATTCTTCTACCTTACCCGATTTAGGTTTTCTTGTGGATGTGATAATCACTCCCAAAAAAGTGATGCAAATGTGGTGTCACCACCAGACACCACACTTGCTAGGTGGTAGCTTTAAATCGGCCGCGGTCCATTAGTACATGTCGGACCCGCGTGTCGCTACTGTCAGTGATCGCAGACCGAGCGCCACCACATAGCAGGTCTCGAGAGACTTACTAGCACTCGCCCCAGTTGTACGGACGACTTAGCTAGAGATGCAACACTGACGAAGCCTCGTTTATTTGCAGAGAAGACAGCTAGAATAGCCTTCAGCTAAGTCAATGGCTACGACCTAGCAAGGCGCCATAGCAATTGATAGTTATCGTATGAAGCATGTCTCATCAAGAACGATGTATACAAATGATGGATTAAAGTTAAGTGTTCCAGCAGCTACGTACTTTTCTTCATAGCATTCATTACGTATCCTGTTTCAGACCTCACACCATTCTGCGTGAGCTTATGGCGTGCATTTCGGCCTTCTCTAGCTATATAACAGAAAACATAAGAGTTTGTCACATAAACTGCAACAAATGAATGCAACAGTTTCACAATCACACAGTTTTTCTTGTGCTCTGTCAAAACATATGTTTTTTACGTTTTCAAATGTTTCCATGCGTGGACCGTCAAATCCTGTATATGTCCAAGCAAATCTGAACATGTCCTGGAATTTTGGAGAGCGAAGTTGATTATGTGTGAGTGCCTGAAGTTTGATAATTATCTGAAAATAAAAAATTAAATTTTTCACTCGAGAGAAGATTTGAATCAAGGACCTCTGGTTCCGCAGCTGCTCACGCTAACCACGGGACCACGGCGCTCTTAGGCTGACATTGTCCTTGATGTTGCCTACCTTGCCCATGGACTACTCAGTTTGTATATTTTGCTTATTTTTTTCATAGTCCCACACAACTTATTCCTGTTTTCTCGATTGATCTGCGTTCAGTTTTTCAAGGCCTATCCCTGTGCCAACTTATAACTAAATCTGAGGGGGGTGCGATGGGGAGGTTCCCTTGTAAGCATTCTGTGCCATTTGTTTGTTGATTTCCAGTAAGATAATCTTTCTGCTTCTCCCAACATAATGTAAAACATCACATTCTACATCATACGAAAGATTTTCTGTTTAAAGACGCGGAGCAATGGTAGACTCTTTATTCTTTAGTCTCCAGCTTACCTCAAGTTCAGATAAAATAATTTTCGCAGCTTTGCCTGACTGACCAATATATTGTCACGGCCCACGATAGTGTCCCTGACAGACACTGAAAATTCGTCCGAAGTTCTACCTTGGTGGTTATCCGGAAGCCAGCAGACGGCCAGCGAGGGGGAAATGCTGGGCGAGCTGCGGTAAGCATGGAAGCTAACGCAACACGGGGGAACGACGGAGCGCCCACGTCTGCAAGCAAAGCGTAATAATATGGAACACGAGAGATACTGTCATACTAGTGATAAAGCAGAGTTTCGTAAGGAAGGCTAGGTATAACGCAACTTCACGTATTCCGGTGCCCAGCCAGCACAAAAAGAGTCTGAAGTCACTAGGAAAGCTGACAACGAGAGAAAACCAGGGCACATGACGTTATAATCATATCCACCACCACAGAACTCATAGCAAGCGTCAAGATAAATACCCCACCCTTCTTAACAAATGGCTGATTGATAAGTGCTGATTTTCGACTGCCCAGTGCGTAGACTCAGCCCTCGCGGCAGTTACAGCTGTTCAGTGAGAGTAGTAGCTAGGCTGGTCTACCCTTGGCACGGTTAGTTGTCTCCTATCGACTATGGAACCACAAGTCCGGCTGGAAAGACGCTACTGTTGCCAGTGACACTGCCAAATTTCAAGGCCGCACTGATGGGGCGCGGAGATCACCGTCACCCTACAGGTTTGCTGGAGGCTTGACCTGCATGACCTGGACATTGTCCGTCATCCGCCTTCGAGTAAGTGGGCCCCGCTGCTCCGCATCTCTTTCCTGTGGCAGACACCGATGCTGCTGGCTCCTGTCTGTTAAAGGTGGGCTGAGAACCAACGCCTGCATGCCAGCAAGTACTTCAGATGGACCTGGAGCGAGGTGCAAATCTTCGACATCCGCTAGAGCACTTTGGAGGTCGATACGCAGAGCTGGGCGCTGCCCGATTCCGCAGTCAACCGCTGCCTGTTACGTACCAGCCACCACACGACGCTGCACTCTGCTGGAAGTATTACAAGTTGAACACACGCCCGATTTCTGCTGCTGAGAAGATGCACCTCCCCCAGCCCGGCTGTAGCATGGCTATTTGGAAGACAAACCCGTATTACTGTCAAATAAATGTGTTATAATTAATAATGTTTTCTTGGTGATCTCAGGTGTAACTAGGTTCTCACGACCGCATCACGCCGAGCTCTCTCCTGATGGCGGTAGGAGTCTAGGACAAGCCTCCTATACTATACTTTTTCACACTGCTTGCATGTGATTTTTCATTCACACCATTCTGTACCAAGGGTTGCAGTTCAGCTTTGCTACTGAATGAAAATTTTGATGTGCTATTGATATTATAAAATGCAGGACTGTAGTAGCAAGACTTTAACCTTTTTGTAAGATTGCCTGAAATGTTTTGGCCAGCATACAGAAGGGGTCTAATTTTACTCATTTCCTTTTTTCATAATATATTACTGGTTAGAGCAGAGCTAAACTCACTGCTGGAAGCAATATGTTTGATGGTCTGTAGTTCTGCTTGAAAGGAATTTCACATAATGAAACAGACATGAGGCGATGCACCATTGAATCGAAAGCTTCATGTTTGTGGCTGTGCGGATGCTGGGAGCTTGCAGGGATTATTATATCTGTATCACGTTTTCTCCTAAACACGGTGCAGATAATACCTGCATAAGTTACACATCATGTTTCTCTGTGTTTGCGACATTCAGATGTCACCTGAAGATGGCCTAAGAAGGCAAAAGTCGGTTCGTGACCACATAAATGTAATTTTGCAGAATATTAGGAACGTTTTTCTTTTCAATATTGTTATCATGTTCTGCCAAGCACCGACGGAAAATTCAGTTAATGTTATAAAGTGTAATAACAAAGTGCTGTTAAGTGTCATGTACAGGAGATTATTGAAACAAAAGCTAACAAAAAAATGGTTCAAATGGCTCTGAGCACTATGGGACTCAACTGCTGAGGTCATTAGTCCCCTAGAACTTAGAACTAGTTAAACCTAACTAACCTAAGGACATCACAAACATCCATGCCCGAGGCAGGATTCGAACCTGCGACCGTAGCGGTCTTGCGGTTCCAGACTGCAGCGCCTTTAACCGCACGGCCACTTCGGCCGGCAAAAGCTAACAGCCATACAACATTTTCGGGAGGACGACGGTTCAATCCCGCGTCCGGCCATCCTGATTTAGGTTTTCCGTGATTTCCCTAAATCACTCCAGGCAAATGCCGGGATGGTTCCTCTGAAAGGTCACGACCGACTTCCTTCCCCATCCTTCCCTAATCCGATGAGACCGATGACCACGCTGTCTGGTCTCCTTCCCCAAACAACCAACCAACCAACCATACAACATTTTACGTTCGACAGGGAATGTTTACATCGGAAAGTTATTCCAAAAGACGTCAACATTAAATCAAAGTTTTCTTCCTCAGCTGCAATGAAAGTTATTAAGATCTGCAAGAGAGTGTTGGTAAGAGAAGAAATGTGAAAACTGGAACATAATCCCTCACAATGCAAGTTCACATTTGAAAGTTTGCCACATGTTTATTAAGACAGACACACACCTGTGCGACTTCGACAGTTCTGCAATTATCCACCAAATGTATCTGCCCCAAACCAAAAACTGCTACATTTAAAAAAGATAAACCGTTGACAGCACCTGCTCCCAATCAACAGTTTGCTGATCGAACACGAACTTATCAAATGCAACAATTACAATGGATGTTAAAAAATTTATTGAATAAGCTACACCACGCACAATCTCTGAAAAACAGGTATATTGCTAAAAGGAGATCTTGAGCATGTGTAAGGTGACGATGTTTCTCCAAAGCATATAGTAGTCCTCAATTTAAAAACTGCTGCTGCTGTTAGTGACGAACTCTCAGGCAGTGAAATTAGAACATTAAACGAGTTTAAAAAGAAAATAATCTCCATCAGTATCATAGCCACAAAAGAGACAAATCAAACAGTTTTGTTTGTTTGAAGAAATTTGATGATGTTATTCCAGTTAACCAGTTCCTTGATAGCTCTGACTTTTAACCTCAGTAGTGGGACAAACTATGTTGTGGCACATTATGTCAGTTTGAGTTGCCTAAATCAGGGGCAGGTATGCACTCATGGCCTAACCTGTTGTTCTTCTTTGATTGACAGGTCATTAACCTATTTTCTGCTAAGAGGATACTTCCTTTTAATTGACAGGTCATTAACCTATTGTTCTGCTAACAGGATCCTTCCTTTTGAGTGACAGGAACTTAATCTATTGTTCCCCCACCCCTCAGCCCTCCCCACATTCTCCCCCCCCCCCCCCCCAATCCCTCAGGAAACCTCCAACTCACCCCCTTCCCTCGCTGATACAGGTGTACTTTCAGGCCTGAGTTATTGGAATAGCACCTCTCGCTCTTATCAATTTGATTGACTATGTAATTTAATTGATCAATTAATTGACCCCTCCCCCTTGGGTAACCCCCTCCCCCCTCTGGGAAATTGGTGGGAAAACGACTCAGTTGATTGGTCATTTGGAGGGAATTCGATTGCAGTGAATGGAATATTGTTTAAACAATTTACACAATGTATGGAGTATTATTTAATTATCTATGGCAATGTATGGAATATAGTTTATTTAACTGGTTAAATAATTTGTCAGGAAATCGATTGCAGTGTATAGAATATAGTTTATTTATTCATTTAAAGAATTTTTCAGGAAATCGATTCCCCCCACCCTGCCACCCCATTCCCCACGCTCTCCCCGTCCCCTCTCTCCCTTCCCTCCTCTACCTGGAGACTGGCGGCTCTGTGGTGGAGAAGAAGGGTTCGTGACAGAAAAAGTCAAGGGTATTTTGTTTATTTATGAATAACTCTGTTTGCAGGGGTAGAGTTTCTCTTGATCATCATTCTCTGCTTTTTGGGAAGGTGCAGCTCTTGTCAGAAGTAATTAAATCGATTGCCTTTCTTTTTATTCTGATCACACAGGGAATACTGTCATGAAACACACATTACATGCAACTACACAGTTAAAAATCTTTCGATAGCCCCCTGCCCACTGGACCGCACAGAATGCTACCACACATGCTGTCAGGAGTTGGCGTGCACCAGCAGGACCCACAAAGCGACGATGAGGCTGTCAGCTGCCGAGCCATGCTCACATGTGCGTTCGGTCTCGCAAGCATGAGGCGGCGGAGTCCCTTTCATACTTGATACCTGAGAAATTCCCGTCGAAACACATGTTTACCTAGGTACCATTGGTGGCGCAGTGACGCCTAGCTTTTGTACCAGCGGTCCAGCGAGATGTTGGGATGTCTGCATGGTGGCTCACCCATGCAGGTGCAGCTAAAAGGTTGTCAGTGTTATACTGACATTTCATGTTTATGTAAATATGAGCCAAGTCTACCTCCCGGAAATCTTAAAGTGTTGCAAATACAGCTAACAGTCGCTTTTGTTGTTTTAGAAGCTTTTGTGACGTCTCAGCTTGTCTACGTGGAAATTCTAGCCCTTAGAGGACCTGTTTACGGAAATAGTCCAGAATAACATTGAATGTATTCTTCCTAGTGGTCTTAACGAGGCATCCCATGCTACCCTTCTTGGAAATCGTGACATACTCCTTTCAACACATGTCTCAGAAATGGTAACGTTCTCACTGCTAAAAGCTGTCATCACATATGTGCATGCTTTTGAAAATACCGTTAATCGAGAAAGCATTCTTGCTGTTTGGAAAGAGAGCACTATCTAAGCACAGACGTGAAAATCAAAACAATTACGTGAACAGAATTCGAAGTGCTGTTCTAAAGAAGAGAAAAATGACTGGAATTTTCGGTGTCCTACAGCTATTGGTCTGGAGATGTCCTAATCACACAATGGTGGCTGAGGGACATCATCCCACCATAGGTGGATGGTCTGTTTCAACTTGTCTTTGAACACTTGAACATGTAGATACCTTGCCCCCATCTTCTTCGAACCAGTCCGTAGAGGCTTCTACGTCCCAGCAAAAAGGATGTCTTGTGAATGAATGGAGCATTCTGGTTGGCTCTTACTGAATATACCCGCCAAATTACTGATGCTGCCAGTGTGGAAGCACTGTCCGGTTTTTTTTCTGCAGACGAGACTTTCAGCGATAAAACTATTTTGCACAGATCGCCATATTTCAATGACAGTTAAACCCTGCAAAAGTAGTCTACAGATCGTCAAAGAAGGAAAGCCACTTCCTCAATTACACTGCTAAGGCACTGACGACGGAAGCTTGAATGTTTCATCGTGAAACCGACCTCCAACCTGGCTATATATCAACACATACCGTTTCGATGTAGTAAACACGCAATTCGTATCTTACGACATACAAAATCACCACTTCTGCATACTGCATATAGCTATTGACCATCAGACTCTCGTACATATACCGCGAAGACTGTTGTACGAATGCTGGGTCGGTTCCCCTTGGCACAAAGGAGCTACTGTTTCTGGCACTGACCAGCCTGCTTGCTTGGTTTCTGCACTCATCTCCAGCCTCTGGGATTACAAGAACATATGTATTTTCACATGGTTCACCAGACTATCATACCATTTTCGCGATACGTCTTGATATCAAGCACATACCAATATCGCTTATGCAGTATAATTGCGAAGATATAGACTGAAAGTAATTTCTCTAGAAACCCAAAACTTTAGGGAGATTCGAAATCATCCTTATAATTTACAGAGTCAACTATGGTGTTTCTCATGCCTAGAGAACCAGCAAACGTTTCTTCCACTCATCTTTCACCTGCTAGATGCGCACACCACAGTCGATGTTTTCTCAACCAAATAAGGCGGGAATGTGCAGAAGCAGTCAACTGAGCAATTTACATGGGATGGAATAATGGTCCAGCGCAAACACACACCTGTATTGAATCTTCTCAAACTTCCACAGGGAACATACACGAACACGAAGGCTGTCCAACACATACTGAGTATTAGTTCACTATTTAGTCGACTAGGGGATGACACCGTTAGGTCAGCTACATTCCGGTACCTCAAAAGACCTTTCCATTCACTAAGCCACACACTAAACCGCAGTTGTGTATGAGCCGAAAGCAGGCTATATCACACAATTGATCCAACCTGACAGAACAACGTTAAGAAAATGTTCAAATGACCTGCAGCAGCATCTCCCTCCTTCTCTAGAATGCATCATCAGTCTACCATTAAGTCATACCTCGTTATAACTCCAGCGCAACCGATCACTCCATCCACTCTCTGTCATCCATTAACGCAGGTGCAAGTAAGTTCAGAGGCAGATGGTTCTCTGTTTTCCTGGAAAGCGTCAAATGCAGTAGTCAACTCGCGTGCATCACTGTTACCTCAATAGACGTACCGCAGAATGCTGCCTCGATGGAAGAAAAGTGTCTGTTTCTCTGGTTCCTGGGACTTCCATGTCAACGTTTTCTCGGATTCCTCTTGCTGACGCATACTCGTTCCCAAGTACAAGAATTTTTCTGCACCAACCAGAAGACATGTAAGTACTTCCTCAACTTTCCCACCTTTCGGTGTATTTTCCCTCAATTTATACGTATTTTCAGCATTTTTTCGTAATTCTATCGATTTTACGACACTTCTACCCATGCGATCATGACATCATTTCTCGTTCTGTGTTGTGAAATTGCTTGTAAATGTAGTACAGGTGCCAACAACTAGCGAAAATGCACTATTTTTCTGGTCGGTCGGCATAGTGTAGCACACTACTCGAATGCATCCAGTCACTTCCACTCACATACTCCACATCTGCAGTGCGTTTGCTATGTTTTCTGTCTGTGTACGTACATGTGTAGCGGATGGCTCCCAGGACACAGTCCTCCCGCTGGTGGACCGAGCTGAGAGTTCTTCACTAACAGCAGCAGCAGTTTTTAAATCGAGGACTACTAGATGTGTTCGATCAGCTAACTGTTGATTATGAGCAGGTGCTGTCAACGGTTTATCTTTTTTTAAATGTGACAGTTTTTGTTTTGGAGCAGTGATGGATAATTGCAGAGTGTCGAAGTCGCACAGATGTGTGACTGTCTTGATAAACATGTGACAAACTTTTAAATGTGACCTTACATTGTGAGGGATTATGTTCCAGTTTTCACATTTCTTCTCTGATCCACATTCTCTTGCAGATCTTAATAACTTTCTTTGCAGCTGAGGAAGAAAACTTTGATTTAATGTTGACGTATTTGGGAGTAACTTTCCGATGTAAACATTCCCTGTCGAATATAAAATGTTGTATGGCTGTTAGCTTCTGTTTCAATAATCTCTTGTACATGACAATTAACAGCACTTTGTTAGTACACTTTATAACATTCACCGAATTTTCCGGCTGTGCTTGGCAGAATATGATAACGGTATTGAAAAGGAAAAACGTTCCTAATGTTCTGCAAAATTACATTTATTTGGCCACGAACCGGATTTTGGCTTCTTAGGCCATCTTCAGGTGACATCTGAATGTCGCAAACACAGATAAACATGATGTGTATTTTATGCAGATATTATCTGCACTGTATTTTCAGAGAATACGTGATACAGATACATTAATCCCTGCAAGCTCCCAGCATCCAACCACAGACATGAAGCTTTCCATTCAGCGGTGCGTCGCTTCATAACTTTGCATTATGTGAAATTACTTTCAAGCAGAACTACAAACCATCAAATATATTGCTTCCAGCAATAGTTATAACTCGGCTCTAACTAATAATATACTATGAAAAAAGGAAATGTGTAAAATTACACCACTTCCGTATGCCAACAGCAATCAGTCAGTAGTTACAATGTTTGGTGCAAAATGTCATATACTGGCAACATTTCAGGCAACCTTACAAAAAGATTAAAGTCTTGCTACTACAGTTCTGCATTTTATAATACCAATAGCACATCAAAATTTTCATTCAGTAGTAAAGCCAAACTGCAACCCTTGGCACAGAGTTGTGTGTGTAGAAAATCACATGCAAGCAGGGTGAAAAAGTATAGTATAGGAGTCCGGTCCCAGACTCCGACAGTCAGCAGGAGAGAGCTGGGCGGGATGCGATGGTGAGAACCTAGTTACACTCGAGAACACCAAGAAAACATTATTGACAATAACACATTTATTAGGCAGTAATACCGGATTGTCTTCCAAAGCGCCACGCCACAGCTGGGCTGCAGGAGGTGCGCCTCCTCAGCGACAGAAATCCTACTAGCGAAAGACTAAGATTATACTATTAAAAAGAAAACGAATTTTAAACGTAAGTTTTTTATCAATAATTCTGTGCCTCTTGCTGATAAAATTAAAGACATGTATATGCCACCCAGTTCTAAATTAGTGTCGTTCTACGTCACTAGCTTCTTTACAAATATTCCTACTAATAAATGTATAAACATATTAACAGAAGTTTTGCACGAATTCAAAGTAAATCCTGGACAATTACATGACATCATTGATGCTGTTCAAACGTGTGTAAAACAGAATTACTTCCAATTTCAAACCAAGAATTATAGTCAGTCTGATAAATTAGCTGTGGGTTCCCCTCTTAGTCCTGTTGTTGTTGTTGTGGTCTTCAGTCCTGAGACTGGTTTGATGTGGCTCTCCATGCTACTCTGTCCTGTGCAAGCTTCTTCATCTCCCAGTACCTACTGCAGCCTACATCCTTCTGAATCTGCTTAGTGTATTCATCTCTTGGTCTCCCTCTACGATTTTTACACTTCACGCTGCCCTCCAATACTAAATTGGTGGTCCCTTGATGCCTCAGAACATGTCCTACTAACCGATCCCTTCTTCTAGTCAAGTTGTGCCACAAACACCTCTTCTCCCCAGTTCTATTCAATACCTCTTCATTAGTTATGAGATCTACCCATCTAAACTTCACCATTCTTCTGTAGCACTACATTTCGAAAGTTTCTATTCTCTTCTTGTCCAAACTATTTATCGTCCATGTTTCACTTTCATACATGGCTACACTCCATACAAATACTTTCAGAAACGACTTCCTGACACTTAAATCTATACTCGATGTTAACAAATTTCTCTTCTTCAGAAACGCTTTCCTTGCCATTGCCAGTCTACATTTTATATCCTCTCTACTTCGACCATCATCAGTTATTTTGCTCCCCAAATAGCAAAACTCCTTTACTACTTTAAGTGTCTCATTTCCTAATCTAATTCCCTCAGCATCACCCGACTTAATTCGACATCATTCCATTATCCTCGTTTTGCTTTTGTTGATGTTCATCTTATATCCTTCTTTCAAGACACTGTCCATTCCGTTCAACTGCTTTTATACTATCTAAAATTTTCGTGAACAGTTTCGAACAAATTTTCCTACAAAGAGAGCCTATGAATTGCAAAATTAAGTACCTTTTCAGATATGTGGATGATGCACTATGTTTGTGGATCGGTAGCACTAGAAACTTAGATACATTACTGCAACATATAAACTAGTAACATTGGAAAATTCAATTTGCAGTGGAGCAGGGAGGCTCTCTTATAAATTTATTGTATCTTAATATAGATATTGGTACAAGAAGACACTTATTTAGCTTTTACAGAAGAAATATAGCTACAGATGCATTAAACTCTCCAGGTTCCCACCATCCGCACAGCCACTAACATGCAGCTTTTCTTTCGATGGTGCGTCTCCTCGCACCTGTTCTATTATCTGAATCAGTCGTTCAAATACAACTAAACACCATCAAACATGTCGTTTTCAGCAACGGCTGTAGCTCTGCCCTGAGTGATAATACACTATGAAAAAAGGAAATGCCTAAAATCACTCGACTTCTGTACGCTGGCCAACGGCAATCAGTCAGCAATTACAAAGCCTGGTGACAAAATCCCATATATTGGCAATATCTGAGAAAACCTTGAGGAAAGTTAAAGTCTCGCTACTACAGTCCTACATTTCATAATACCAACAGCACATCAAAATTTTTATTCATTAGTAAAGACAAATAGCCACTCTTAGCACAGAGAACTGTATATAGCATCACTTGTAAGCAGTGTGAAAAGGTATATATTAGTCAGTCAGGCAGAGCTGTGGCAGTTACGTTATCTGAACATGAGAGATGCTGGAGATTAAGCAACAAAGATTCTACCTCTGCTGATTATCTTTTAACAGAAGATCGTTCATATGATATAGAATGTGAAGTTTTACCATCTGTTAAGAAAAGCAGGAAGATGACTTTATTGGAAATACTGGAAATCAACGAACAGTTGACACATAATGCTACCTTAGCATTAAAAGATCATACTCATTTTCCGTTTTCCATTGTTAAATGAGGTTTTCGTTAGTTTTCGTTACTAGTGCATTGAAAATGTAAATTTAATTCATCAGTTGCTAAATGTATCTCCACATTAAAAATATTTAGTTTTCGTTAGTACGGCATTGAAAGTGTAAATTGAATTCATTAGTTGTTAAATGTATCTCCACGTAAAAGTTTTGTTTCCTACACCAACCCTCTTTTTTCTTGTAAATGTAATTATTTCTGTGTGACAAAAAATGTAATTTTTCCTATGTGAATAAACTATGTCGTTTTTGTATCTTATGTACAAATAATATCTGCGTAAGTCGCACATCATGTTATCTGTGTTTGCGACGTTGAGTTGTCATTTGAATAAGCCATAGAAGCCGAGAGCTGGATCGTTATCAAATAAATATAATTTTACAGAACAGTACGAACTGTTTTTCCGTTTCTGTATTAAATACCACAAATTTAATCTCTTTCCGGTCGTGAGTCTTTCGATATTTTACTTCACTAAGATAAACGCTAAGACAAAAAAAAAGGGCACACAAGAAAGGAATCATCCGAATGGGACGGGATGAAAATCGGTAGATGTAATGCACATGTACAGACAAACAAATGATTACAATTTCAGGCAAACTGGATGGTTTATTTAACAGAAAGTACTTTACAAACTGAACAACTCAATAATGCGTAGGTCCACCTGTGTCCCCATTGCCAGTAGTTGTTCGGCTTCGCATACACTGAGAAAACTGTTGGAGTGCGGCCTGAGGAATATCGTGCCAAATTCTGTCCAATTGGTGCGTGGCGCATTAGATCGTCAGAATGCCGAGCTGGTTGAAGGGTCCTGCCCATAATGCTGCAAAAGTTCTCAATTGGGGAGGGATCCGGGGCGACCTTGATGACCAAGGTAGGGTTTGGCAAACACGAAGACAAGCAGTACAAACTATCACCAAGTGCGGGCGGCCATTATGTAGCTGAAATAAAGGCACAGGATAGACTGCCATGAAGGGCAAAAAAGCGGGATATAAAAGGTGTACAACTTTGCTTCCGCCGTTTGCTGATAGGTGGCGACAGCGGTAAGTAGCGGTCGAAAGAAACAACAGCAGACGTCAGGCAGTTAGCTTGGACCTCGGTCAACGTAACCTCATTCAAACATTGGTCGATTTGTGTCTGCATCATAAAGCTGTGAAAATGTCAGTTTATGTGACTAATTCTCGTCATTTGCGGGAGGTATTACTGTTTTGTTTCAATATGAAGAAAACAGCGGCTGAGTCTCATCGAATGCTCTCAAGTACGTATGGTAAGGACGCTATTAGTGAAGGAACGTGTCGTGAGTGGTTTCAGCGCTTCAAGAACGGTGATTTTAACGTATTAGACCGGCATAGTGGTGGAAGAGTGAATGTTTTCGAAGATGCTGAATTGGAGACATTGCTGAGTGAAGACTCGCGTCAAACTCAAGAAGAATTGCCATGATTAGTGGGAGTGACACAGCAAGCCATTTCAAAGCGTTTCAAGGCTATGGGCATGATTCAGAAAGAAGGAACTTGGGTCCCTTGTGAGCTGAAACCAAGAGACATTGAACGGCGTTTGTGTGTTTGTGAACAGTTGCTTCGGAGGCAAAACCGGAAGGGATTTCTGCATCGCATTGTGACTGGGGACGAAAAATGTGTTCATTACGATAACCCTAAACGCAAAAAATCATGGGGATGTCCCGACCATGCTACCACGTCGACGGCCAAACCGAATATTCACAGCTCCAAGATCATGCTCTGCATTTGGTGGGACCAGCTCAGCCTCGTGTACTATGAGGTGATAAAACCAAGTGAAACAGTCACAGGTGCTCGTTATCGAAGGCAATTAATGTGTTTGAGCAGAGCACTAAAAGACAAACGGCCGCAATACAGCGAGAGGCACGAATAAGTGATTTTGCAGCACGACAACGCTCGACCCCACGTTGTAAAAGAGGTCAAAACGTACTTGGAAATGTTAAAATGAGAAATCCTGCCCCACACGCCGTATTCTCCAGACATTGCTCCCTCTGACTATAACCTGTTTAGATCAGTGGGGCATGGCTTGGCTGACCAACACTTCCGATCTCATGAAGAAGTTGCAAATTGGATCGATTCGTGAAGCGCTTCAAAAGATGAACAATTTTTTCGACGCGGGATTCGTACACTGCCCGAAAGATGGGAGAAAGTAGTGGCCAGCGATGGAAAATACTTTGAATGATACATGTGTAGCCAGTTTGTTTCATTAAAGCCTCAAATGCTGGGGAAAAAACGGTGGAGGGAAAGTTGTACACCTTGTAGAATGTCGTCGACTTACCGCTGTGCTGTGTGGGTGCCGTGGATGACAACCATAAAGGTCCTGCTATGAAATGAAATGCCACCCAAGACCATCACTCCTGGTTGTTGGGCCGTATCTCGGTCGACAGTCTGGGGCTCTTTTCGAAGCGGAACTCATCGCTGTAGCCAGTTCTTCTCCAGCCCGTCAATGAAATTCCAGGCCTTGATGACCAGCGAAGGCGTGTCTGGAGACGCTCCGGACTGCGGTGGGATACCAAGCTGACTGTCGGCCGCCATACGGCCCGAAAACCAGGAGTGATGTCTGGGGTGCCATTTCATTTCATAGCAGAACGTCTGTGTCATTCACGGCACCCTTACAGCACAGTGATACGTCGACGATATTCTACGCCCCGTTTTGCTGCCCTTCAATGGCAAGCCATCCTGGGCTTACAGCATTACAGTTAGATAATGCCCGAAAGCATAGAACAAGTTTCTACTGCCTGTCTTCATGCTTGCCAAACACTACCTTGCCCAGCAAGGTCGCCGGATCTCTTCCCAGTTGAGAACGTTTGGAGCATTAAGGGTACGGCCCTTCAAACAGCTCGGAATTTTGACGATACAACCCGCCAATCGGACAGAATTTCGCACGATATCCCTCAGGAGGACATCCTACAACTTTCTCAAAAAAATGGTTCAAATGGCTCTGAGCACTATGGGACTTAACTTCTGAGGTCATCAGTCCCCTAGAACTTAGAACTACTTAAACCTAACTAACCCAAGGACATCACACACATCCATGCCCGAGGCAGGATTCGAACCTGCGACCGTAGCGGTCGCGCCGTTCCAGACTGTAGAGCCTAGAACCGCCCGGCCACTCCAGCCGGCCAACTTCCTCAATCAATGTAAAACGAGTCACTGCTTGCACAAGCACCAAGGGTGGACTGACACTTTACTGACTTACTCAGTTCGTGAAACTCTTTCTCTTGAATGGGTCATCCAATTTTTATGAAATTAAAATAATATGTTTGTCTGTGTATGTACATCACATCTACCGATTTGCGTCTAATTTTGATAACTCCTTCGTGTTGAGTAGTTTTTTTTTTGTCTTATAATGTATTTATATATATAGGGTGAGGTTTGGTGCGTACAGAAACGTCACGCTGACGTAATATGCAGACGAGAATTCCTCTTCCATTTCGTCTGTTTACTTCCAGCTCTAGACACTAGTGGTTTGGTCTCGCTCGCAGTAAGGAAGTGAGATGGGATTTTCCGCTCTGGACAATTTTCTTTCGTTGGCGCATATTGTTTATGAAGGAAACAGACTCGCAAAAGGCCCAGGACTGCTTCGGCATCTTAAGGGCCTCAGAACTCCACTTCTTCCACAACCTTCCGTTGTGCAACCGTTGCAAGTACAAACGAAATTTTTTGACTTTGTTCGGAGTTGCCTTTTTTGTTTCCCAGACAAACCTTCACAGATTCAACGTGCGTCTCGTCACACCAACCAGCCACAGCGGTAACGCTGAATCAAATGTTAATGCGTGAGAAAAACTCAATTTCTGGAAAACCATCGATAGTAAAACGACCCATAAACAAACAGAACCGCACATTGGTGCACCGACTGTTGTCTCTCCCCGCCAGCAGTGTGAAGATTCCGGCATCTGCGCATCCACATCTACATCCATACACACGCTCTGAAAGCCATTGTGAAGTGTATGCGGAACACTTTCCAAAAGCGTATGGAACGCGATAAGAATTATCGATGCCTCTGTGCACACTGTAATTAGCCTAAACTTGTTAAGTAGGCTTTCTTGAAATAACTGGGGTCAAATCTTCGAGAGTCTGAGAGTTCGGGGTTATCAGCATTATCATGACGCTATCCTGTGTGTCGAACAAAGATGCGAGTATACGTGACATCCATCCTTTTACACGTTCAGTACATCGTGTTACTCCTATCTGGAGCCGATTCCACACACTTGACCAACGTAAGTGATTTGCAAGCAGTCTCCTTTGCGGACAGACTGCGTTTTCACAGTGGCGTGCCAATGAACCAAAGTGTCCAGTGAGCTTTACCTACAACTGAACCTATGTAATTCAATTTTATACCCCCAAAAAATCTTATATCCAGATGCTCGTGTGAGTTGATGGACTCCATTGATTTATTAATATTGTAATCGTACGATAAAAGTTTTCTGCGTGTTGTAAGGCGCGCATTTTTACATTTCTGTACATTTGGAACACGTTGTCTGTCTTTGTAGCACTTTGAAACCTTATCAAGATATGATTGGACTACTGTGTAGCTTTTTCATGTAAAACTTTATCGAAGACGACTGTGGCATCTGTAAAATGTCTGAGTTTATCAGTAGTAATGTCTGTCATGTCATTAATATACAAAGTGAACAGCAAGGGTCCGAATACAGTTCCCTGGAGCGAGCTTGAAGCTACTTCTACTTCTGTCGACAACCCTCCACTTCCCTACAAAGCAATCCACTATCCAGTAACAGTTTTTGTTTGATGCCTTATGTAATTGTCCTTTTGTTATTAAACGTAGCTGTAGTGCCGAGTCCGCAGCTTGTGGTCGTGCGGTAGCGTTCTCGCTTCCCGCGCCAGGGTTCCCGGGTTCGATTCCCGGCGGGGTCAGGGATTTTCTCTCCCTTGTGATGACTGGGTGTTGTGTGACGTCCTTAGGTTAGGTTTAAGTAGTTCTAAGTTCTAGGGGACTGATGACCACAGATGTTAAGTCCCATAGTGCTCAGAGCCATTTGAACCATTTTTTTCTTTTTTTTTTTTGTGGTGCCGACTCAAACACTTTTTGAAACTCAAGGATTGTTGCATCTGCCTTGATCCTTGTCTTTCAGGGTGTCATGTTGCATCGGTCTGTACTGGGATTGGGGAATATACACTGTGTCCTAACATTATGAAGTATCTCGAAGAAAGCGATCTATTGACACATTACCTCCACAGATTCACAAAGTATCCTTCTTGTGAAAAGCAACTGGAACTTTATTCATACGAAGTAATAAGTGCAGTCGACAAGGAATCTCAAGTTTCTAGAATCCCAGAGAGCTTTTGATACCGTTCCTCACAGGTGGCTTCCAATCAAATTGCGTGCGTTTGGAATATTGTCTGAACTGTGCGAGTTGATTCGTGACTTTCTGTCTGAAAGGTCACAGTTCATAGAAATTGCCGGGATATCATCTAGCGTAACCGAGGTGGTATCTAGCGTATCCCAAAGAGGTATTTTATGACCTCTGCTGTTCGAAATATACGTAAACGATTTAGGAGACGATATGAGCATCCTTCTTATTTTATTTGCAGATGACGCTGTCGTTTACAGTCTAGTAAAGTGATCAGAAGGTCGAAACGATTTGCAAAATGATTGGACAAGATATCTACATGGTGCGAAAAGTGGTCGTAGACGTTACACAGTAAAGAGTATTAGGTCCTCCACATGATTAGTGAAAGATTATATTAAAGTTCAATCACACGATAACTAACAACAATTTAAAGGTTGTACATTCAACTAAATACCTGAGGGTTACAATTACAAACAACTTAAACTGGCTTTTGATGACGTTGACCCACAGTCATGCAATGCTTTTTAAAAGCGTAAACCTGAGACGCCAAACTTAATCCGCAGGACGGGACAGGTAGTCTAAATTGTGGAAAGGGCCAAAATAAGGACTGTCAGTTACACTCGAACATACGACTTTATTATTTTATCAAACATTACAAGAACCGACGCCCCGCCCCCCCCCCCCCCCCCCAAAAAAAAAGAAAAAAAATTTAACACACAGCTTTAATCTTTGGGACTTAATTATCAGCTGAAAGCAACTTTAATTTAACAACAGCTGAAGGCCAATGACTTAAAACGCAAGTACAGCATAATCAGAAAAGCTTGAATTCAAAATCGGCTGAAAGCCCAACACTTAAGGCTAAACAACATTAAGTTTTTATTTTAAGAAAAAATCAAAGGCCTGACGTAAAACACTTCTTAATTGGGCAAACCTCAACCAAAACAGAAATTTAAAAGGCAAAGCCTTATCTTAAAATAGTTCTTTAGTTAGGCTGAAGGCCCAAAGAGTCAGACACTTTAAGAGCAAACAAGTTAAATTCTAATCAGCTGAAGGCCTAACACTTAAAACTCCATAACATTATTTTTTTAAATACCAAAAGCCTTACATGAAACAGTTCTTTAATTTAGGCTGAAGGACTTAAGAGCAAAACAACTCAAACTCAAAATCGGCTGAAGGTCCAACACTTAAAATTCAACAGTATTAAAACCTTTAAAATGCCAAAGGTCTTACGTGAAACAGTTCTTTAAATTAGGCTGAAGGCCTAAAGAATCTTACACCTTAAGGGCAAAGCAAGCTTAATTAAAAAAACAAATCGGCTAGAAGCCATACAAGTACAAACAAGAAGAACAAATTTTAAAAAAGCGGCAGTACACCCAAGGGCGCTCAGATGTTCGAGGGTCAGCCTAACACTAATGCTCGCTTACGTGAGACAGGCAGTCAAGCCAATCATTCATGATCCGATGACAACCCAACCGACCGACAGTCAACGGACCCACCGACAAGATAACTTCCACTTCACCCGAATAGGGCACAAGAGGGAGTCCAACGAAACAACATAGAAGATATTGACGACCACAACCAACCATACATGGAGCTGTCAAACTACACTCCGTGTTGGACAGCAACAATACGATGAGGGAACTACACTGCCTGAAATTTACGTCAACGGCCAGGTCAGGTAACTGGAACGTTAACGGCCACAAGGCAGAAGATTTCGCTGGTGCACTTCAATTCAAATAACCAAATACAGCGAAACTCCACCGTAGGGTGGATAGAATTTTCCAACTTGAAAACCACGTTGTTGATCGCGGGAATATCCCAACAGCCGACAACGAACTCCAGACGACACAATGTGAACAGTCTTGACATGCTGGTAGGTTAAATCGAAACTCAACTTTCGTGTCCAGGGTCGGTGAGCCACGGACCTCGTAGCAATGGGAACAGCCACACGCACTCCAACACCGCGTAGAGATCGCCAGCGGGCCTGGTCAAACTACGTCCTGTGGAGAATTCCTCGCTGCTCCACGCCCACCGACCGACTTCCCAGGCCTGGAAACGGTGAAAGGACCAAATATACGTCGGCCGATGGGACGACCAACCGAACGACCAACCAAAGGTCGTCCCGCACCAATCCCCCTCTGTGGGACAGTTCATGTGTGTCGCCAGCGGTCGACGAGCTCTGGCTGTCCAAGCCTCACTTGCGCTCCGTCCCCGACTTCCCTGCTGCTGCGTCCCGACTGCACTGCTGGTCCGTCCTGAACTGACTGGTAGACACACGACGGCCCGGAAGTACTATCGGTCGCCCCAGAGATGGTTCGACAGTGCACTTATCGATACGCGCTGCTGCTGCCGCTCACGGGCAAGTAAGGCAGGAAGTTAGTGACGCCAGTAAATGGAATAAGAAGCCGAGGCGGTGTTACCGTAATAGAAGATGACAAACAATAAATGGGATAAACGCGAGCCGTGCACGGCTCATAACCGTCATTTGACTGTGCACCAATATATTTATCTTTTGTACTATCCAGATTGCGGCTTTTATACCACTAGCAATTACAATGCTAAAAGTTGTTAGACAGTTAAGGCAGTCGAAAGGATCCAAAAAGGCTAATACATGTATTTAAGATGTAACTGTCAATGACTGCCTTAACAGACATGACTTAGTAATGGTCCAACAACTTTTAGCATTGTGCATGATAGTGGCATAAAATCCGAAATCTGGATAAAAAATGACTCTGAGCACTATGCGACTTAACTTCTGAGGTCATCAGTCGCCTAGAACTTAAAACTAATTAAACCTAACTAACCTAAGGACATCACACACATCCATGCCCGAGGCAGGATTCGAACCTGCGACCGTAGCGGTCGCTCGGCTCCAGACTGTAGCGCCTAGAACCGCACGGCCACTCCGGCCGGCCCGAAGGTAAAAATAATAATACATAGTCAAATGGCGGTTTACTCTTTTAAAAATTTAAACTGGAATCATCACACTGGAAAATGTAGTGGGGCAAGCAAGTCAAGTACTGGATTTTATTGGCAGAACACTTAGAAGATATACGCAAGATACTTCCTACACTACGCTTGTCCGCCCTCTTCTGGAGTTCCACTGGGCGGTATGGGATTCTTACCGGATAAGACTGACGGAGAACATCGAAAAAAATTCAAAGAAGGCAACCCGTTTTGTATTATCGCGATATAGAGGAGAGATTATCACGGATATCATAAGTGAGTTGGGGTGGCTATCATTAAACAAAGATTTTTTCGTTGCGGCGAGATCTTTTCACCGAATTCTAATTACCAACTTCCTCCTCCGAGTCTTAAAATGTTTTGCTTACTCCCCTCGACACAGGAAGAAACGACCGTCGTAATAAAATAAATCAGTATTCGCAAGGGAAGATTTAGGTGTTCATTTCTCACACGTGCTGTTAGAGAGTGAAACGGTAGAGAGATAGTCTGAAAGTGGATTTATGAACCCTCTGCCAAAACTTAAGTGTAAAGTACTGAGTACTCATGTAGACTTACTGGACAGGGAGTCGAAACAGTAATTCCCACTTATTGTGAACGGTCTCGTTAACCGCTTCCGCTATCCGTGCAAGCCTCCCAGTCAAACCCAAACTTCCGTATGTCACATTGTCTACATCCCTATACTATAGTCCCCTATATTCATCACCTAATACTCGCAGATTTACTCTGTATTCCCGCACCAGTGAGAACGAGACTACGAGAAATCTAGACACATGAATATTTCATCGCCTTTACGTAATATTTACTTACATGTCCGGATGAACAAACATTAGTGATGACTGACAGCCGTCCAAAATTAATTCGAAGTAAATTCGCTGAAAGCGAATATCTTGGCATCGGATATGTTAGGTATAGACGTAGGCCTACTGTCTGCTAATGATATATGAAAATTTGTGCCAGACCATAAACTCGAACCCGAATTTCCCACTTTACGCCAGCGATCGTCTTCAGCACTTTGGGTTCGAGTCCTGGTCCAGAAAAACATTTCATGTCACTGAGATTCATTGGAAGAATCCTAAGGAAATGCAGTCCAAAAACAAAGGATGTAGGTTACAGTACACTTTTTCGCCCACTGTCTGAATACTGCGCACCGGTGTTGGATTCATACAAGATAGGGTTGATAGAAGAGATAGAGAAGATCCAACGGAGAGAAGCGGTCTTCGTTACAGGATCATTTAGTAATCGTGAAAGCGTTACGGAGATGATAGATAAACTCCAGGGGAAGACTCTGCAAGAGAGACGCTCAGTAGCTCGGTACGGGCTTCAGTTGAAGTTTCGAGAACATACCTTCACCGAGGAGTCAAGCAGTATATTGCTCCCTCCTACGTATACCTCGCGAAGAGACCGTGAGGATAAAATCAGAAAGATTAGAGCCCACACAGAGGCATACCGACAATCTTTCTTTCCACGAATAATACGATACTGGAATAGAAGGGAGAACCGATAGAGGCACTCAAGGTACCCTGCGCCACACACCGTCAGGTGGCTTGCGGAATATGGATGTAGATGTAGATATCTGTACCTAACACAGCTAATGCAAGATTATTCGTATTAAACGAATTTATTTCGAATTACTCCTGTAGATGTAAACTTAGATTTTGCATGTCTCAAAGTGTAAATGTGGTTGGTTGTCTACGCAGTGCCATGAAGGCTTTAGTCTCTACACACGACCGCAGCCATCCCAGTTCTAAGTGCACAGAGCTGAAAAGATGTTGAAACGAGTCCCATTGTGCGCAGTTGGGCGCCGCGATAGGCCGACGTCCAAAAGCGGGGGTCAGATAGCGCTGAAAGTTTCCAGCTCGGCTCCCCCGCGGCTGCTGCCAATGATACGTTGCGAAATGCTCTCCGCTGCTCCGGTTACTGATTGGTGAGGCGCCCGCGGGATTCATGCGTCGCCAACGTGATTTCTAGCTTTCTACTCCCTAGTAGCCATTTCAAAACCAGTTCTTTTACGCAAGCTGCAAGAATAGAGTGCACATAAACAACAAAACGTGTTCGTAATAAAACGAAAACGTAGGTGCAGTGTAATGAGATCTGAGTGGAATTCTTTAGACACACTTACGTCACTGATATAAATACAGTGCTCGGTACTGAAACCTTTCTCTCTCATCCAGCAAGTGGTCGCGAAATACGAGGGTGAGACAAATGAAAACCTTAAATTTGTAATAACAAAACGCAATTTCGCACCTTTATCCTGTATTTTGGTAAGCGTGCTACAAACAGCGTGCAGAATGCACTACAGCGTAGTGGAGATGCACACATACCGTCGCAGTATCAGTATAAAGATGGCCGCCCCACTTGCGACTTGCACCAGGGAAGAACAGCGTTCTGTTATTCGGTTTTTGTTTAGTGAAGGTGTGAAACCTATCGAAATTCATCGACGAATGAAGGTTCAGTATGGTGATGCATGTTTTGTCACAGCAGCAAGTCTACGAATGGAGTAGGAAGTTCGCAAATGGTGTGACTTCAGTGGAAGATGCTCCTCGTCCAGGTCAGGCACAACGAGTTGTGACTCCACAGAACTTTGCAGCAGTTGAAGCCATAGTGAAGGAAAACCGCCGAGTGACACTGAATGACGTTGTAGTATGTTTACAGATTAGTCATGGGTCAGTACACCAAATTGTGCATGATCTGCTCCAGTTTCACAAACTGTCTGTAAGATGGGTGCCACGGCAGCTAACTCCTGAAATGAGAGAACGACGTGTTGATGCTTGAGAAGAACTTCTTCGGCCCTTTGAACGAGAAGGTGATGGCTTCCTTGCTGGGGACGAAACCTGGGTTCACTTCCACTAACCGGAAACGAAGAGAGTGAGCAAGGAAAGGTGCCATTCCTCATCACCAAAACCAAAGAAGTTTCGAACAGAACCATCAGCAGGGAAGGTTATGCTGTCTCTCTTTAGGGACGAGAAAGGCGTCATTTTGGAGCATTACATTCCTAGAGGGAGCACTGTCACAAGTGCATCATACACAGATCTCCTAAAAAATCAACTGCGGCCTGCAATCAAATCAAAGCGACGTGGATTGCTGTGAGCAGGTGTCCTTTTGCAACATGACAATGCAAGGCCCCACACTGCCCGTATAACAGTTGCAACAATCACAGACCTGCATTTTGAGTGTCGTCCTCATTCACCATACTCGCCAGACCTTGTCCAAAATGATTTCCATATATTTGGACCACTCAAAGACGCAATGGTAGGAAAGAAGTTCCGTTCTGATGAAGAGGTACGCCACGTGGTGCAGGAGTGGTTGCGCAGACTACCAAAATAATTTTTTTCTAAAGGAATTTATGCACTTTGTAAGCGCTGGAGGACTTCCATTGAGTGTGAGGGAGATTATGTTGAAAAGTGATGTTGAAAAGTGATGCAGCTTTGTACCACTTCTGCGCAATAAATAATATTTAAAAAAATATTTAAGGTTTCCATTTGACTCATCCTCGTATAGGCTACATACAAGCACTTTTACTTACCTTACTGGAGAGGTGAAGTTGTTGCTGCTGCTGTTGTTGTTGTTGTCTACAGTCTAAAGACTGGGTTGGTGCGGCTCTCCGTTCTAGTCTGTCCTATGCAAGCCTCTTTATCTCTGCATAATAATGCGATCTTTACTGTGTTCGAGCCTTGATTTCCCTCTATAATTTGAACCCCACGCTCCCATGACACTTCCCTCCATTACGAAACGGACTATTGCTTCATACTTCAGGATGTGTCCTACGGAAAAGTTCTGTCTTTAAGTCAAGTTGTGCCATAAACTTAGCCGGCCGCTGTGGTGGAACGGTTCTAGGCGCTTCAGTCCGGAACCACGCGACTGCTACGGTCGCAGGTTCGATACTGCGTCGGGCATGGATGTGTGTGATGTCCTTAGGTTAGTTAGGTTTAAGTAATTCCAAGTCTAGGAGACTGATGACCTCAGATGTTAAGTCCCATAGTGCTTAGAGTCATTTGAACCACTTTGAGCCATAAACTTCCTTTTTTCCAGTTCGACTCATTATCCCGACTCAGTATTTCTACCCATCTATTTTTCACCATTCTTCCGTTGCACCAAATTTCAAAAGCTTTTGTTCTCTACAGGAAATGTATTCCTGATTGCGAATACGTTCAGACTCAAACTGCACAAAGTATTCCTGACAATGAAGCTTTGAGCCGGACTAGGATTCGAACGCGCATTTCCCGCTTATCACGAGCAGTCGCCTTAACGCCCTCAGCAATCGGAGGACGCTTCTTATCCAACCCAGATTCCGACATCACGCACACTACAGACATAGTTTCCCAAACCCATTATCCTAACTGCTCGCAGCCTCACCTGATTCCCGCAAGAGGTAAACGAAGAGTGCATCCACACTGAAGGTATCATTGTTTGCTGTCAACTTGATTTATTTGTAGGAAAAACCAACACCACATATACAAACATAAATTTGAATTCAGTGCTACCAAATTCTCATTTTCAGAAGTTCTTCTCGTTAATGTCAGTCAGCATTTTATACTCTTCCTAGTTTGTCCGTCATCAGTTATTTTGTTGCCCAAATAGCAAAACTCACCCACCAGCTTTAGCGACTCATTTTCGAAATCTAATTCTCTCAACATCGCCTGAATTACATTGAAGCGCCAAAGAAACTGGTATAGCCATGTGTTCAAAATGGTTCAAATGGCTCTGAGCGCTATGGGACTTAACATCGGAGGTCATCAGTCCCCTAGAACTTAGAACTACTTAAACCTAACTAACCTAAGGACATCACACACATCCATGCCCGAGGCAGGATTCGAACTTGCGACCGTAGCGGTCGTATAGCCATGTGTACTAAAATACAGATATATGTAAACAGGCAGAATAGGACGCTGCGGCCGGCAATGCCTATATAAGACAAATGTCTGGCGCAGTTGTTAGATCGGTTACATCATCGATATGGGCTTTCGGAGTCGAAGGCCCACTCTTGTACCCTTGATGACTGCACGACAGAAAGCTTTACGCCTCGCCTGGGCCCTTCAACACCGATATTAGACTCTTGATGACTGGAAACATGTTGCCTGGTCGGACGAGTCTCATTTCAAATGGAGACAACCTCATGAATCCATGGACCCTGCATATCCGCAGGGACTGTTAAAGCTGGTGGAGGCTATGTAATGGTGTGGGGCGTGTGCAGTTGGAGTGATATGGGATCCCTCATACGTCTAGATACGACTCTGACAGGTGACACGTAAGCAAGCATCCTGTGTGATCACCTGCATCCATTCACGTCCATTGTGCATTCCGTCCGACGGACTTGAACAATTCCATCAGGACAAGCGACACCCCACAAGTCCAGAATTGCTATAGAGTGGCTCCAGGAGCACTCTCTTGAGTTTAAACAATTCCGCTGGCCACCAAACTCCCCAGACATGAACATTATTGAACATATCTGGGATGCCTTGCAACGTGCTGTTCAGAAGAGATCTCCACCCGCTCTTAATCTTACGGATTTATGGACAGCCCTAAAGGATTCATGGTGTCAGTTCCCTCCAACACTACTTCAGACATTAGTTGAGTCCATGCCACGTCGTGTTGCAGCACTTCTGCGTGCTCGCGTGGGTGTTACACGATATTAGGCAGGTGTAGCAGTTTCTTTGGCTCTTCAGTGTAATTCCACGTGTAACGTTACGAGTATGTGGGCGAGTTATTCGCCCACCTTGGGCTGGTATTCAACAGGGCATAATTTGCTTGCTGGGCTATGTTAGACTCGGCGGGACGAGGACATCATGCAGTTGGCCCAGGCGATCTCAGGTGCAGAGACAATGGCGCCACTGGACCCGCATTTGGGAGAACGACGGTTCAAACCTGCGTCCGGAAATCCGGGTTTTAGTTTTCCGAGGTTTACCTAAATCGCTTACGGAAAATGCCAGGATGGTTCATTTGAAAGGGTACGGTAGATTTCCTTCCCCATCCTTCCATAATTTGAGCTCGTGTTCCGTCCTTAATGACGTCATTATCGACGCGACGTTAAGCACCAGTCTCCTTGCCCTCCTCGCAACGAAAGCGTCGCCGGAAATGGGTGACTCCCAAAGCTGGGAATTTGGAGGGCTGGTGTCAACATAGTCTTCGCGCAGGAGATGCACCAAAAAATGCTGGGAGTTAGGCAGTCTGAAAGATGGCTTCTTACAACTTTTTGAGAAACTATAATAATTTACAATCAAATATTAATGCAAATCTGAATACATCGCCGATCCCTGAAAAATGAGGAGCATCCAACGACATGACAAAAACTTCAGTATCTTTAAAGTAACAAAAGTTAATAATTTGCAGTGACTAAATATTTTCACAATGAACCTCTGAATTAACAACTTTTAAACGCTTCGTGCGATTTCAACAAACGATATTTCAGATTATGGCATTGTATGATAGCTATCATCCCCAAAAACCACTCATCTGTATCTATTTTGTATATTGAGTTATGACGTATTTTATGTCTCTTTTATTACACAAATGTTTGTCAGGACATCATATTCTCCACAGTTACACAGCAAATGAATATAGCATGAATACCTCACACTGTTATACTTGCGTATTTAGTTAATGAACAGTTTACTATTTTCCCAGTAACTTTATTTAGATATTGATTTCAAGTGTTATTAAAAAACTGTGCTAATTTAAAAGTGGTCACTCGTATGTATTAGTGGAAACCACAACTGAAAAGAGAGCCAAAAGACGCTACTGTCAAGAAGGCATAAATAACTATTGAGTCAAATGGTTCAAATGGCTCTGAGCACTATGGGACTCAACTGCTGAGGTCATTAGTCCCCTAGAACTTAGAACTAGTTAAACCTAACTAACCTAAGGACATCACAAACATCCATGCCCGAGGCAGGATTCGAACCTGCGACCGTAGCGGTCTTGCGGTTCCAGACTGCAGCGCCTTTAACCGCACGGCCACTTCGGCCGGCAACTATTGAGTCAAAATTTAAGGACAATTCATTGTCATTTATTGTGAGTGAATACTAGCTCATATTATTGGTAAAACCTTTATTTATGTTTGAGTGTGACCGAATGTTTGTAAAATTTCTTTATTTAAATATTGTTGTAATATGTTACTTTAGTCCAGCAAGTGGTCAAGCTGAATCAAATCATCTCTTTAGAAATAAGAACAATGTGTTTTGGGTGGGGATGGCCTTCAGCCAATGGAAAAGCAGACAGTAGCGGAGGGGAGTCAAGTGGAGACTGGAACTTTTCGATTGGATAGCTCAATGGAGCGTTTGGGCGACACTTGGAAGTTCGTTCTGGAAGAAGGTAGACTTGCCTGTGGTATTGTGTGGTTTTTGACAGAGTGGGTTATAGAATATGGGTGATGAATGACCACTTCCATACCTGAATTTCTCAAGGGACTTTATATTCCAAGAGGTCTGAACGTGCTCCAAAGTACGACTCTGACTTTCTCCACTTGTATTACAGGACTGCGGATATACAGAAAATCGTCATATTGAACTCTTAACTGTTTTGAACTGGTGAAAAATTCGTGTATTGTGTTTACAAAATGGACTTAGTTTTCGCGTAACTTTGAAGACTATTTAGTTAGGGGATTTTGCTACAATTCTCGTAATGCTCTCAATGTAACTTTACTCCATTTGACAATATTTTTTGCCTGTATGTTAACTGAATACCCTAGGACCACTTCCCATTTATCTGAGATGTCCTTTCTTGAATAGACATTATTCAACGTAATTCTCTGTCCTCTAAATCAATTACAGATGTTAGAACAGGAACATTGTTATTTAATTATTCATCTAAGTTTTATTTTGTATTTCTGTATATTTAATTAACTTACAACTCTAGCCAATTAATGGACTATAGGATCACAGCCACAGGTTATTAGTTGCAGCTAATTAGATGCAGGGCATGAAATAGGACATGCACGGATCAACCCTACGACTACGACGAGCTTTTCTTTTTAAACGGAGCTGTGCATAGCCCAGGTACATATAGTGTGAGAAACTGCAGGTAAAGACGTAACCGGTTGTATCGTATGGGATGCAACTACTCTGCAGCAGTAACCGATAGATACTGTCGCACACTACATTTCGTTATCCTTCACTTATTTTTGTTAATATTCATCTTATAACCTCTTTTCAACACACAGTCCATTTCGTTAAACTGGTATCTTCCAAGTCCTTTGTTTGACAGTATTACAATATCAGTGGTAAACGTCAAAGTCTTTTTTTCATTTCTTCTCACTGAATCTAATTCCTTCTCAAATTTCCCATTCGTTTCTTTTGCTGTTTGCTCAATATACAGACTGAATAACACTGGGGAATAACCCTGACTCATTCCATTCTCAACTACTGAACGTCTTACGGCAACATTAATTTTATATAAGGTTATTTTCAAAATTATATAATTTTGGAAGAAGCCAAATTTTCGTTATGAAAAAGCAAATGTGCTCATATAAAGTGTGCCAGTCTTATGAAATAGAATTATTAATGGTGTCTAAATTGTATGAGCACGTTTTTTCTCAGAATGTAAACCTCTGAATATTTCATCCAATAGTCTGCCTATACACAAATTACTGATATTGTTTCTTATGCTCATTTTCCTGGCGTTTACGAAAAAAACTTTATTTTACAATAAGTAGTACGATCCAAAAGATTACATTGCGAACTGCTAAACTAAAAAACCAGTGGAACATATCTGGGCCAAAATGGGAAAACTCAATGCCTCCGAAAAATCATCATGAAAGTGCGATATGCATATGGTACAATTTGCCTGTTTAGTGTATTCTACATCTTTACTTCATTACAACAAAACTACAATAACTTCAATATAATATTTTATATTTTGATAACAGTTGTGACAACTATAGTGTAAAAGTTTGTATTCAGGGAGTCGACACTACACATGAAATTATATGTTCACCAAATCTGTTATTAATTGTGGGCAGTAAACACTGTAATGAAATATTCATGTTCGGAATACCTTCTCTTGAGGTAGATGGTGATTCCTGGGATAATGAAATGTTATTAATTGTTTTGGCTGAGTTTGTCTGTCAGGCTGCTAGAAAGGCTTCAACATGGATCACTATTGATTGTGACTGTGAAAATTTCGTACAGCACTTACATAGACATCTGCAAGTGACAAGTAGCTGTATAGTGCATGTATAGTACTCTCGGTGAAGAATGGATGGTAGCTTTCATTATCGCTGTATTGTAATAAAAATGAAAATATTGAATAAAAGAAGTTTTTCCCAAACAAGGCTATTTAGAGAGTGCAGGTCCTACCTACACATCCATCATCCTCTGATCCTTGTGACCCAGAAGTAAGCATACGATTCACGATAATTGGTACAATTCGTAAATGTACAACATGTACCTTAAATAAATTTGATCTACACTACTGGCCATTAAAATTGCTACACCACGAAGATGACGTGCTACAGACGCGAAATTTAACCGACAGTAAGAAGATGCTGTGATAGGCAAATGATTAGCTTTTCAGAGCATTCACACAAGGCTGGCGCCGGTGGTGACACCTACAACGTGCTGACATGAGGCAAGATTCCAACCGATTTCTCACACACAAACAGCAGTTGACCGACGTTGCCTGGTGAAACGTTGTTGTGATGCCTCGTGTAAGAGTAGAAATGCGTACCATCACGTTTCCGACTTTGATAAAGGTCGGATTGTAGCCTATCGCGATTACGATTTATCGTATCGCGACACTGCTGCTCGCGTTGGTCGAGATCCGATGACTGTTAGCAGAATATGGAATCGGTGGGTTCGGGAGGGTAATACGGAACGCCGTGCTGGATCCCAACGGCCTCGTATCACTAGCAGTCGAGATGACAGGCATCTTATCCGCATGGCTGTAACGGATCGTGCAGCCACGTCTCGATCCCTGAGTCAGCAGATGGGGACGTTTGCAAGACAACAACCATCTGCACGAACAGTTCGACGACGTTTGCAGCAGCATGGACTGTCAGCTCGGAGACCATGGCTGCGGTTACCCTTGACGCTGCGTCCCAGACAGGAGCGCTTGCGATGGTGTACTCAACGACGAACCTGGGTGCACGAATGGCAAAACGTCATTTTTGCGGATGAATCCAGGTTCTGTTCACAGCATCATGATGGTCGCATCCGTGTTTGGCGACATCGCGGTGAACGGACATCGGAAGCGTGTATTCGTCATCGCCATACTGGCGTATCACTCGGCATGATGGTTTGGGGTATCACTAGTTACACGTCTCGGTCACCTCTTGTTTGCATTGACGGCACTTTGAACAGTGGACGTTACGTTTCAGATGTGTTGCGACCCGTGGCTCTACCCTTCATTCGATCCCTGCGAAACCCTACATTTCAGCAGGATAATGCACGACTGCATGTTGCAGGTCATGTATGGGCCTTTCTGGATACAGAAAATGTTCGACCACTGCCCTGGCTAGCACATTCTCCAGATCTCTAACCAATTGAAAACGTCTGATCAATGGTGGTCGAGCAACTGGCTCGTCACAATACGCCAGTCACTACTCTTGATGAACTGTGGTATCGTGTTGAAGCTGCATGGGCAGCTGTACCTCTGCACGCCATCCACGCTCTGTTTGACTCAATGGCCAGGCGTATCAAGGCTGTTATTACGGCCAGAGGTGGTTGCTCTCGGTATTAATTTCTCAGGATCTATGCACCCAAACTGCGTGAAAATGTAATCATATGTCAATTTTAGTATAATATATTTGTCCAATGAAACCCGTTTATCATCTTCTTGGTGTAGCAATTTTAATGGCCAGTAGTGTATATTTGCATATAGTATGAACACAAATCACTGTTTTTACTCTCTGAGGTCGTCAAGAATCTTTTCACAGTATAGACGGTTTTTACAAATTCGTCAGTATTGTCAATATGGTGGCCTTTAACAACTAGTGTCTACCATATTCTATATATCACATGACCATTATTTACCAAGATTTGCGCCAGAGATAGTAATATAATTATATTTGTTTAAAGAATGGTTTTGCATAGAATAATTTTCTTGTTCTTTCTCAGAGCGCCTAGCGCTCGCAGGCCTATTACACTGCATCGTCTATAATCTTTGGCGAACAGTGTGCGCTGCGTTTAACGGTATTTACGTTTTTCCTCAGCTTTACAAGAAGGACCTGTGAGTGATATAAGCGAACAAATAGATACACAAGATAAGACATTAGTTCCTTTATCTTTTGGCAGTGGTATGCGACCGAAAAGGAGCCCCGGTCCAAAAAACTAAGCCATCTCCACGTCTGACCTCCTGTATTGATCCCGAATAATATAGAACTTTTCTTTGATTCACGATACTACTCACCGAGCTTTTCATATTCATTGTTACGAAAATGTAGTACATCACACGATAAAGCTCATTTGGCGTGAGAATGTTGGTGTAATGATCGATTGGCATTGTAGATAGACACACTTGCCTGGAGGGGTAGTGGTGAGGGGGTGGGAGGGGGACGGGAAGTCGATAGTCGACTCGGCTTCTTTGTGCTGGCGGCCCTCACCTGGCCTCCACAGGTGCACTGCCGGCGTGACGTCACGGTAGCGCGCAGGATCCCGGAAGGGACGGCTGCTGATGCGTACACACAGGGGGACCGGGTGGCCTTCCGGCCTGGCTGCCAGAACTGTACGGAACCGTGCTTCCTGCACACCTGCAGCTACATCACTCGATCCAACATACAAATGCTGCAAGCGCCAACAGCAGCCATTCAAATTACCGAAAAAATGAACTGTTCGATCTTTATGACTCTGTGGCTCAGTGGTAAGATGACAGACTACAGATCTAAAGCCTAGTTTGCACGATGACATTGGGTTGCGCCACTCGTTGTGTGGAATGAGTTGGACGCAAGTGGTTTCATATATGACTGCAGACACGGCGACACCAGGATACACTTCAGTTTCGTCGTTTTGTGGGTCCCTGAGTCGTGCGTGAAATGAAACTTTTGGCAGCTGCAGGTCTCACGAGCTGTGATGGAGTTAAAGCTTGTTGTGTGGAATCGCTGCATAAGAAAAAAAATAAGAAACGTGTTTCGATTCGTGACTGAATGAAGAAAAGACGTCAGGTTGGTTGCTCAGCATCCTTGCTGAAATAATTTATAACGGAAGATCCAAGAAGTTCTTTTAACTATCTTAGAATGTCACCAGAACTGTTCACGTTTCTTCCAAATAGAGTTAAGTATGCGATAAGGAATAAAGGTGCTGTAATGCGTGAAGCACTGTCGCCAAAGCTGAAATTACGTATCATATTGCGTGCATTACACTCGAGAACACTCGGCATGCTATAAGATGCGGTTTTAGTTGATGATGAAGCTTTTTCATTAACACCAACAATTATTAACATTAACAGTAATAATTATTCACGTTAACAGCAATAATTATTCGAAGCAGGCCGCATTAAGAAGAGAATGGTTTGCAAACTACTCTCTGAACTGTGGCAATCTTTTAAATTCTAACATATGTGAATGGGGAGCACTGCAGCGATATTTTAAATAGATGAATATTGAATAAAGAATGCAGCTTCTTGAATTTGTATAGCCTTCCCTCCTGTCAACAATATTGCTTAACAAAGAGTTGGCAAAATCGAACGGCGGGATTTCAGTCTTGTAGACGAGAGCATGGCACAGCCAGAATTACACTTGCTTGTATTCTTCTTAATTCAGTTGTATATGTGCCCCTTACTCAATAAATTTTGCCCTGCAGCGCAGATATTGTCAAACCATGTTACGATCGCACATGACTGTCTCAGCGGCAGCAATATGTTGCTTATTTTTGTAATCAGCATCACTGAAATCCCACAAACACCTATGCAAAGCGTAGATATCCAAAAAGCGAACATTATTCTCCGTTCCCCATTCCATATTTCAGGTTGTCTACACTCCACGAACACACATAACCTCAAAAACTCATGCAACTAGCGTCGCCAAAGCTGGAACACGCCGAAAGTGTTTAGTTTCACCAACGAGTTGCGCAAACTTGCGGCGCAAATGCGCAGTGGCCGGTAGCGCCGTTGCCTGCAACCTATAGTTGTCGTGTATTGTTGTTGTTGTGGTCTTCAGTTCTGAGACTGGTTTGATGCAGCTCTCCATGCTACTCTATCCTGTGCAAGCCTCTTCATCTCCCAGTACCTACTGCATCCTACATCCTTCTGAATCTGCTTAGTGTATTCATCTCTCGGTCTCCCTCTACGATTTTTACTCTCCACGCTGCCCTCCAATACTAAATTGGTGATCCCTTGATGCCTCAGAACATGTCCTACCAACCAATCCCTTCTTCTGGTCAAGTTGTGCCACAAACTTCTCTTCTCCCCAATCCTATTCAATACTTCCTCATTAATTATGTGATCTACCCATCTAATCTTCAGCATTCTTCTGTAGAACCACATTTCGAAAGCTTCTATTCTCTTCTTGTCCAAACTATTTATCGTCCATGTTTCACTTCCATACATGGCTACACTACATACAAATACTTTCATAAATGACTTCCTGACAGTTAAATCTATACTCGATGTTAACAAATTTCTCTTCTTCAGAAACGCTTTCCTTGCCATTGCCAGCCTACATTTTATATCCTCTCTACTTCGACCATCATCAGTTATTTTGCTCCCCAAATAGCAAAACTCCTTTACTACTTTAAGTGTCTCATTTCCTAATCTAATTCCCTCAGCATCACCCGACTTAATTCGACTACATTCCATTATCCTCGTTTTGGTTTTGTTGATGTTCATCTTATATCCTCCTTTCAAGACACTGTCCATTCCATTCAACTGCTCTTCCAAGTCCTTTGCTGTCTCTGACAGAATTACAATGTCATCGGCGAACCTCAAAGTTTTTATTTCCTCTCCATGGATTTTAATATCTACTCCGAATTTTTCTTTTGTTTCCTTTACTGCTTGCTCAATATACAGATTGAATAACATCGGGGAGAGGCTACAACCCTGTCTTACTCCCTTCCCAACCACTGCTTCCCTTTCATGTCCCTCGACTCTTAAAACTGCCATCTGGTCTCTGTATAAATTGTAAATAGCCTTTCGCTCCCTGTATTTTACCCCTGCCACCTTTAGAATTTGAAAGAGAGTATTCCAGTCAACATTGTCAAACGCTTTCTCTAAGTCTACAAATGCTAGAAACGTAGGTTTGCCTTTCCTTAATCTTTCTTCTAAGATAAGTCGTAAGGTCAGTATTGCCTCACGTGTTCCAGTGTTTCTGCGGAATCCAAACTGATCTTCCCCGAGGTTGGCTTCTACCAGTTTTTCCATTCGTCTGTAAAGAATTCGTGTTAGTATTTTGCAGCTGTGGCTTATTAAACTGATTGTTCGGTAATTTTCACATCTGTCAACACCTGCTTTCTTTGGGATTGGAATTATTATATTCTTCTTGAAGTCTGAGGGTATTTCGCCTGTTTCATACATCTTGCTCACCAGATGGTAGAGTTTTGTCAAGACTGGCTCTCCCAAGGCCGTCAGTAGTTTCAATGGAATGTTGTGTGCTCCCGGGGCCTTGTTTCGACTCAGGTCTTTCAGTGCTCTGTCAAACTCTTCACGCAGTATCGTATCTCCCATTTCATCTTCATCTACATCCTCTTCCATTTCCATAATATTGTCCTCAAGTACATCGCCCTTGTATAGACCCTCTATATACTCCTTCCACCTTTCTGCTTTCCCTTCTTTGCTTAGAACTGGGTTTCCATCTGAGCTCTTGATATTCATACAAGTCTAGGCTTAAATGGTCTCGCGTTCGATTTCTCTAAGATCACAGGATTTTTATCTGTCACTTTTCACTTCTTTATCCTCTGACAGCGTTCTTTGATATGAAAAATGGTCGCCATAGAATTATGGGTGGAGGTGGTCATGTACCATCCATGACCGAGTGTTAAGCCTAGTTTACACGACAACTGGGTTGCACTAAACTGCGCTACCGGCCACGGCGCATGCGTGGCGCGCGTTTACGCAACTCGTCGAAACTAAACATCGGCTTGTTCAAACTTTGGCGTCACTTGTTGCATGACTATTGAGACTAGGTGTGTCGGCAGAGAGTAAACAAACTGAAATACTTATGAAATTGGGGAACGGAGGAAATTGCTCGCTTTGCTATGCAGTGCATAGGTGTGTGTAGGAGTTTAATGATGCTGACTACATAAACGAGAGCAACTTGTTGCTGCGTTTAAAATAGTCAATATCTGAGTTGTAGAGCAAAATTCATTCAATTAAAATGACAGGAGTACATACACAGATTGTTGTCGTTGTTATGGTCTTCAGTCCTGAGACTGGTTTGATGCAGCTCTCCATGCTACTCAATTCTGTGCAAGCTTCTTCATCTCCCAGTACCTACGGCAACCTACATCCTTCTGAATCTGCTTAGTGTATTCATCTCTTGGTCTCCCTCTACGATTTTTACCCTCCACGCTGCCCTCCAATACTAAATTGGTGATCCCTTGATGCCTCAGAACATGTCCTACCAACCGATCCCTTCTTCTAGTCAAGTTGTGCCACAAACTTCTCTTTTCCCCAATCCTATTCAATACCTCCTCATTAGTTATATGATCTACCCATCTAATCTTCAGAATTCTTCTGTAGCACCACATTTCGAAAGCTTCTATTCTCTTCTTGTCCAAACTAGTTATCGTCCATGTTTCACTTCCATACATGGCTACACTCCATACAAATACTTTCAGAAACGACTTCCTGACACTTAAATCTATACTCGATGTTAACAAATTTCTCTTCTTCAGAAACGCTTTCCTTGCCATTGCCAGTCTACATTTTATATCCTCTCTACTTCGACCGTCATCAGTTATTTTGCTCCCCAAATAGCAAAACGGCTTTACTACTTTAAGTGTCTCATTTCCTAATCTAATTCCCTCAGCATCGCCCGATTTAATTCGACTACATTCCATTATCCTCGTTTTGGTTTTGTTGATGTTCATCTTATATCCTCCTTTCAAGACACTATCCATTCCGTTCAACTGCTCTTCTAAGTCCTTTGCTGTCTCTAAGTCTACAAATGCTAGAAACGTAGGTTTGCCTTTCCTTAATCTAGCTTCTAAGATAAGTCGTAGGGTCAGTATTGCCTCACACAGATTATTTAAGAAAAATTAAGGCAAGCGAAACATTTGGTTGCGGTACAGTCCACGTCTACAAGACTAAAATCCCGTGGTTCGAGCTGGTAGATTGATTGTAAGGAAAATTGTTGACAGTAGAAAAGGATACAGAAATCTGGAAAGTGGAATTCTTTATTCAAAATTAATTTATTTAAAATGTCACAGCAGTGCCTCCCATTCACAGATTGTAGCATAGATGACTAAGATAAATTATAGGGTGCTCCAGTACAATATCTTCCAGCAAGATCGCTGAACAACTGAGCTGACACCTTTCTTTATCCAGTCACGAACACAGACGAGTTTCTTTTTTTTAATTTTTTGTCTTATGCAGCGATTTTATGCAGATGAGCATTAACTCAGCCGCAACTCTTACAGCTGCCAAAACTTTCATTTTACACACAACTACGGCACTCGCAAAACAACAGAACTGAGTTTACGCTGGTGCCACCTTGTCTGCTGACATATACGTCGTATACATCGTGTAGACGAGACGTTAGCGTCCGCAGACGAAAATGCACCGGAGGACAATGAATTCAGTAAGACTGTATAATGCCTCGGATCCATACGGACTGTTATGAATGGCGAAAGGTGAGGTTATCATTTACTGTTCACAATACGGTTATTATTTGTAAGTCAAAACATACATATTTGTCGTTTTACATGGCGTGTGGCCACGAGCTAAGGGAAGTCGATCGCCCAGAGTCAATTCACAGACTGTTCTCGTCTTCGCAGCGGCGAGTATCGTTGTATGCCCTTGAAGGGGTGGGCTACTGACCATTGTCCCTCACGTACAAATGCCTCCAGAGAGGGTAGCCCTCTCCATTGACTTGTAGCACCGGACAACGAGTGGTCTGCGACGTTTCGGCGAGCAGTGCTTTCTGCTGCGACAAAAAGCTCCAACAATTGCGAGCGACTGCACTGCAGTCTTCTGCCGCGCAACTGGAACTCTGCATGATATCTCATTATGTCGAAAATTTGAGTCAAATGGTTTTGGTCACGGTTTAAATTTTCCATGATTGGTAATAACGTTACAGAAAAATCTTCGTCTTCGCTAGCTTCTGCCCTAGTTTGTGGCTATGCTGCTGGTCGTACGTCAGCTGTCGTATCAGGTTTCTGTTCAGTCTGAATGGCTTGCTTTCTAGCTGTCATCTTGTTTATTGTGAAACGATACTATAAATAAAGACTTATTTAACCTCACGAGACTTTTACCGCAAAAGTTGTTTCTAATCTGAAAAACAACAGAGAAACGTGAGAAAACTAACACACTAATACAGCTGTAAGAACTACATAATGCATTTATATAGAGTAACATGCACTGAAGAACCAAAGAAACTGGTACACCTGTCTAAAATCGTGTAGGGCACCCGTGAGCACGCGGAAGTGCCGCAGCACGACGTGGCGTGGACTCGACTGATGTCTGCAGTTGTGCTGGAGGGAACAGACGCCGTGAATCCTGCAGGAATGTCCATAAATCCGCAAGAGTAAGAGGGGGTGAAGGTCTCTTCTGAACACAACGTTGCAAGGCATCCCAGATATGCTCAATAATGTTCATGTCTTGGGAGTTTGGTGGCCAACGGAAGTGTTTAAACTGAGAAGAGTGTTTCTGGAGCCACTCTGTAGCAAATCTGGACGAATGGAGTGTCGCATGGTCCTGCTGGAATTGTCCGAGTCCGTCGGAATTCACAATGGACATGAATGGATGCAGGTGATCAGACAGGATGCTTACGTACGTGTCACCTCTCCGAGTCGTATCTAGACGTATCAGTGGTCCCATATCACTCCAACTGCACGCAGCCCACACATGCAGGGTCCATGATTCATGAGGTTGTCTCCATACCCGTACACGTCCATCCGCTCAATACAATATGAACCGAGACTCGTCCGACGAGGCAGTGTGTTTCCAGCCATCAACAGTCCAATGTTGGTGTTGACGGACCCAGGCGAGGCGGAAAGCTTTGTCTCGTGCCGTCATCAAGGGTACACGAGTGGCCCTTCGGCTCCGAAAACCCATATAAATGATGTTTCGTTGATTGGTTCGCACGCTGACACTTGTTGATTTGTTGATGACCCGGCATTGAAATCTGCAGTAATTTGCGGGAGAGTTGCACTTCTGCACGTTGAACGGTTCTCTTCAGTTGTCGTTGGTCCCGTTCTTGCAGTATCTTTTTCCGGCCGCAGCGATGTGGAGATTTGATATTTTAACCGATTCCTGATATTCACGGTACACTCGTGAAATGGTCGTACTCCATCTCTACCTCGGCGATGTTGTGTCTCATCGCTAGTGCGCCGACTATAACACCACGTTCAAACTCACTTAAATCTTGATAACCTGCCATTATAGCAGCAGTAACCGATCTAACAACTGTGCCAGACCCTTGTTGTCTTATGTTGGCGTTGCCGTCCGCAGCGCCGTATTCTGCGTGTTTACATATTTCTGTATTTTAATACGCATGCCTATACCATTTTCTTTGTCGCTACAGTGTACAAAGTAACATATATTACAGACCACTGAAGGTGTTTCATTAACAAAAGAAGCGAAACGCTTGTGAAAAAAAAACTGCCTTTCATTTAGTCGCAAAGACGAATCATACCTCCCTTGGCATTGAGTTTCTGCTTGTATCCGTGTTAGAACTTTCAATACATTTTTAATTGATTGTATATATATTCTGCAACACGAATGAGAATATTCCACGGCTATGTTACGTTAATGTTTTAACAAACAATAATATGATCCACACACGGGAAGCTAGCCTTCTAAAACAAAAACAGGTGAATTAACAGAAATTGAAAGTCAAGTAGATTGGTGTACAAAATGTATGTGCGAAAGTAACTTTTCCATCATGTGTCACCGCCAAGTAACATAGCTCTATGAAACCTGGACCATGCATAGAAGGATCTGCAATAGTATAATACAGCTGATTACTGAACGAAATTACCCGAACAGAAATGACAACGCTAACCATATGACCAGTACCTTCTTGGCTCAGGATCGCAACGCACCGGTGGATCATCGATGCGTAAAACTTCTCTTGTGATTTTCTTGAAATAACCTACGTAGTACACATTACTACTTGCACTCTATGTTGTCCTAATGGACTACTACAAATGTACAAAGTATGAAGAAAATACGTGATACGAATGTCGTGGCCTCCACTTGTAAGCGCGACTGCTTCATGGTAAAGACTTCTTCTCATTCATGGTACTAACTGTGCACTTCTTTTCGTCCTCTGCACTACTCAATTAAATAGAGATTTTTCAGGGACTATTGTCGTCTGCCCCCGGTAGCTGAAGAAAAAAGTGGTCAGTGCAACAGAATGTCGATCCTAAGGGCCCGGGTTCAATTCCCGGCTGGGTCGGAGATTTTTCTCCGCACAGGGACTGGGTGTTGTGTTGTCCTAATCATCATCATTTCATCGCCATCGACGCGCAAGTCGCCGATGTGGCGTCAAATCGAAAGACTTGCACCAGGCGAACGGTCTACCCGGCGGGAGGCCCTAGTCACACGACATTTACATTTTTAGGGACTCTTGCCCGAATTACTCGTGTAGAGATGTTTCGCCCGACTGTTCAAAGGTCTTTCTAAGGACCATGCGTCTCCCAGAACCTTCTAGAATGTTCTCGAACATTCTGCCTGTATGTCAACGTCTGCTAATCGTCTTCGCGCCCAAGGATGTTTTCTTCACTGAGCCATTACAGCACCATTTCCTCAGCAGGCTGTTAACAAATTGTAATCGTACAGAGTGCTAGCCTGCGTGCAGATGTCCTCTCACACCACATCCTGTGTACTGTCTTAGTATTACTCTTAATAAAGTTTCACTCTTTTCCTCGCAGCCACGCCATTTCTTACAGTAATAAAATTTTATAGCCATGACACCAGCCCCTAAAATTGGGCATTTAAACAGTGTGCCATAATCCCTTTAAATTTACAAATCCATTTATTTTCGCATGATGCTTCCTAAATTTACAAATACATTTGTTTTAACATGATGTTTCCTGTAATCTAGTTACATGATAGTAGTATTTCTTTTCTACCTCTGTCATTTAAGTACACTTTATGCTTTTCTTCTCGATGATGCCTCTTACAGATGACATCATTTGTCCTTCTCAGTCGAGTAGACTCTGGAGTATTAATTACAATAGTACCAATACACATGGACTGGCAATAATTTGCACCACTATAATAATCCGTAAATTATACTGATGGATAATAATCGCAAGATCATAAAATTATTAATGTAGAGTAATGAAATTTCGGGAATACATTTGTCTAGGTACAATATTTCATTGATTAACATTGCAAGATCACAGGTTAATATAAGCTCAAGATAAGCCATTACAAATCTGAAATGCTGGTACATTAATAAACGGCGTTACTGCCAGAGTGATGAATGCAAGCATGCAAACGTGTATGTATCTTGTTGTACAGGTGCTGGAAGTCAGTTTGTGGGATGGAGTACCACGCCTGTAGCACTTGGTCGGTCAATACAGGGGCGGTTAATGCTGGTTGTGGATGATGTTGGAGGTGTAGTCCAATGACTCCCCATATGTGCTAGATTGGAGACAGATCTGGTGATCGAGCAGGCCAAGACAACATCTCGACACTGGCATATGAGCAAGCATTATCCTGAAACTTCCTGGCAGATTAAAACTGTGTGCCGGACCGAGACTCGAACTCGGGACCTTTACCTGTCGCGGACAAGTTGGTTCAAATGGCTCTGAGCACTATGGGACTTAACTTCTGAGGTCATCAGTCCCCTAGAACTTAGAACTACTTAAACCTAACTAACCTAAGGACATCACACACATCCATGCCCGAGGCAGGATTCGAACCTGCGACCGTAGCGGTTGCGCGGTTCCAGACTGTAGCGACTAGAACCGCTCGGCCACTCCGGCCGGCCGCGGGCAAGTGCTCTACCATCTGAGCTACCCAAGCACGACTCACGCCCCGTCCTCACAGCTTTACTTCTGCCAGTACCTCCTCTCCTACCTTCCAAATTTTACAGAAGATCTCCTGGTTCGCACTCAGAGTGCTTCTTGCAATCTAGTTTGCAACTGGTGTATATAATCATCATAATTATACCCAGTAGCTATTTCCTCTTTCTGCGGGTGTCATGGAATGTTTAGTTTTCTTCCAAACATTAACTCAAATGATGTGCACCCAGTGTTATTATGTGATGTTGTATTAAATGCAGGAATACTGTACGGTACCCATAGATCCCAATCACTACGTCCGCCTTTATGATGTATCACAAATATCCCCCCAACATTCTGTGTGTTCTCCTGACTGTCCAGTTTGTCTGTTGGTGAAACCCAATGGTTTTGATTTTCCAAATCCTTATTAATTTACAAACCCTCTCGAACACTTTGCTTAAAAAATTCGACCCCTTGTTCAACAACACTGATGGAATTCTGTAGTTCAAGACAAGTTCTTCCAAAAATTTCTGCACCACTGTTTCAGCCTTTCGACTGGCCCGGTTGCTGTGAAATTTCTTAGGATATCTTGGAATGCCAGGTTGTATCGATTGCCAATTGTTGCATCTAGCGAACCTACAATGTCGAAGAGAAATTTCTCAGCTACTGTTGTCATCATGTCTATAATTACTAGATACATCTTTGTCTTGCTGTGAGTAAACTTATTCCTTTGACATTTTTCGTACTCCTTAATGTATTCTTCTATGTCTCTTTTCATGTCTTCTCACTGCTAATAATTCTGTGCATCCCTTGATGTCCACCTAACGGGTTATCGTGGATTTCCATCATGATTCTGTCCTCCTTCTCTGCACTAAGTTCGTTGTTTTCTTCCTCCTGTTCTTTGTCTTTTCTAGCCATTGTTATGTGTCCCATACTTTCACTTCTTATTAGAATAAATGCACCAATATAGCTGCTTATAATAACATATCTTCATGTAAGACGGTATGTTTCGGCATTTATCGTCATTTTCAAGTACCTGCGAATATCATTCTGGTGAGAACGTGTATATGTGAATGCTATTTATATTAAAATGACTATATTGTACTCACGTCTAGAGTGATGTGACGTCCATATTACATCGTTATAACTGTCGCTGTTTTAATAAGGTGGTGCATCTGTTCTAATAGTCATGTCGTAATCAAACATTCAGTATGCTGCTGGCCCTAAATAAGGAAGAAAACTTTAGTGTTGTTGTGGATACTCATCAGTGTCTCGCCATCGGAACAACCAGTTAAATGCACAACAGAGACGCTTAGTCTTTATGGGTTTATACTTGTTTTATTATCAGAACAGCGATATAATAGAATATTGAAAACGAAATCCCTGTTTTAACTATAAATCCATTGTTGTGATAGGTGATACAAAACTTTTGACTGGTAGAGTATGTAAGGAAAAATGGCTCTGTAAATACATTAAAAAATTGTAAATTATTGTATATAATAAAAATAAGCTATGTGATAAAACCCACTGTGTATATAAGAAATAGCTTTGTAAATAAATGACGAAAATCGTTAATAAACAAAAGAAAATTGCTGTAAAAAAATGCACTTCAAAAGTGTTAATAATTAACCATTTGGTAATTTGTTACGTCATTATTGTAATTTCCAAATCTTGCTTCTATATAATTATTGTTTATAACAAATCTGAACCTCTCCCCATGACATACAGACCTCGAATGAAGAGGCCTATGCAATTGAGCAACTTCTAAACGATGATAAGAGGTACGGGGAGCTGAAATCTTATTGGTCCAAGGGGACAGAAGGCGTTTCCCACCATTTTAATGTACTCCCATTGTTCCAGGGGTTTCCCACCAATTTTATATCACGTGAACAGTATCGAGCTATGTCATGAATAAGTACACTCGCTTGAGGTGCACGTGTAGGGCAGGATTTTCGCTGGATGACGTTGAATATAATTCACACAACTGCCTAAGGTGCATGGGTGTTCCAATAGATGATCCTGACCAATTTCCAGTGGTTCCGCAGGGCGTGGGGTTGGGAGCTTGGCCTTGAATATGTCATAAAAATTTAACCTGACACCAGAAGTCCTTATCAGTGACCTCGAGATATGATCATTGTCAGCACTCGTAGACCCACTGAAAACCTACTGAGTATCATTCACAGTGTTATCATACCACCAGATGGCCGGGTTGCCCATAACTCTTGCCCCAGGGCTTGAGCCTGCCCTGCTATCCTACTGCCACATACTACCACTTCTTACAAACTGGTTGGTTGTTACCTTTTGAAATAGGCCCTGCTAAAGCAGCAAACTGCAAAGCTGAAGCGACGGTATGACTCAGAATGTTCAAAGGGCTCTCTTTTCCTTTCTTTTTCAAATGAATTTAGGTTCATTTTCCTTGCTGACAAAAAGGGAGCCAGCACCAGTCCATTCTCTCCTTTAAATTCAGCTAAACATGCACTATGCCTCTTTGATGCTGTCTTATTATTCAAAGTATTTTGTTTTACTGTGGAATCAGACATCATTATAATTTGTAACAGCAAACAGTTTGATTTTTTTTTAATGTGAGGTACATCTGTAGCAAAATACAAATTCTCTTCAGGAAACAGAGATAATTAATTTTATAGTTCACCGACTACAGGTACAGTGAACTCCAAAAGTTGCCTACGTTCCAAGATTGTTGTCAGCCACATCAGACACTTAACTATAAGACCCTGACTGAACAAACATTCAGTTACCTTCTTGGCAGACTGCTACAGTTTGGTAGAGCTGGTGGAGTTTCCAGTTAAAAAATATACTGCAACATGTTTCCAGTGCACTGTCCAACCTTACACCACAACAACTAGTGCATGGCAAGCAAGCTGCAGCTCTGTGGAACTACTGAATTCCCCACTGACAAAACCTATAAATCTCTTCAAACACTTGTCGTGATCCACGAATGGTATTATTGGCATTTCACCTAATGAAAATACACACTGTCTTCCTTGAACATCTTCAGTGATGTTTCACATTTAACCATGCGTTAATATACTGAATGTCTGATGTCAACTTGCAGAGTTCGATCCTCGTCCTCAGTGTGTTACAACGAGTAATTTGTACTCTTCAAAAATTCATAAACTTCTGTACTGGCACCAAATTTCTCTTTTGGCGCAGATCTTATAGTTTCACTTGATCATTTGTGGGAATCTGAAGGACAGATATTTTCTCTGGTCTGGACGAAGAAGCCTTTTTAGCTTCCTCTCCATATCAGCTTTGTCATTTGTCTTCCTTTCTGTCAGTGAAGAGATAAGAATGCTTTATACACCATCTAATCACATGTATATGATGACATATTTAGTAGATCACAGAACTGACTTGTGAATGTTCTAAATAGCAGAAGCGACATCCATAAAAACCCTCAACTCTGAATTCAGCTTCTTGTTTTGCAACTGAAAATGTACAATAGCATCTTCAGTTCTGCTACATGACTTCCTTTGCAGTTCACATTTTTCATCAGTAATCAATTCAGTTACTTAGTATATATAGGTAACAGACCCTGTTCTTTAACAAATCAAAATATCCAAATGGAAGTTAAATCTGAAGCAGCTATTTAGTAACCATTTTAGTAACATTATGTAGGTTGTAGCACATCTGTGTCTCAAATCATGTCACAATTTTAGCTAACATGACAACGCAATCACTGACTAGCATGCAGTTAGAAAATTAAAGTTGCAATTTGCATCATTCCATAACACAACGTTGCACTTTCAGCTCGAATACTTATATCATAGTGATGGTAGTAGTTGTTCAAATGATTGTACCTTATGGTATTATGAGTTGTTGACAGAATGCATGCAAAGACAGCAGTGATAATCAGGAGATTGGAATTGGAACAAGTTTTAAACAGGAACGATGTGTACGAATTACTGAGAGACGAAAATTTCATTTAGGGCTCTCTTCGTAAATCGTGTCTTGTGCTACTGAAGAAACTAATAACAGATTACAGCGATTAATAGTTTAGACACAACACCATAAATCTGAATGAATCCCACGTTCTCTGTCTTATACTCAGATACGAAACCCTCGAAAATGAAAGTGAATAGTTCATCTCCATTACTGTCTACTTCGGGACTTCAGTCACTGTTCTTGCTTTTCGATATTTCCGATTAGAAGTGTACGTTTTCTGTAGACTTCGAACTTTGAATTTCGTAAAAATCGCATTCCATTTCATCAGCTTCCTTTCGCCAGTTCTATTCATCTCGAATTGTGACATCTGAAAATGAAGCTTAAACAAACCATATGTCCTTATACTGTACATAAAATTTCGATGTAGTAGCCGTAATCAGTTAACCAAGTTAATTGCTTACCTCACACAACTTGAATTATATAGTTGTTTTCCATTTGATTCTCCTACAGTTTTGTAACCATTTTGCTCTGCGATTGTTTTCTGTAGGAAATATGAATAGCCTGATCCTTTTTACCAAAGTCGCTGCTGCAATTCAGTACAGCATCATACCTCATTTCAGAGTTTTCGAGACCAGAAATTTACCCTCGCTGAGAAACGCTACATTGAAGAGCCAAAGAAACTGGTACAGCTACCTAATATCGTGTAGGGCCTCCGCGAGCACGCAGAAGTGCCGCAACACGACGCGGCATTGACTGGACTAATGTCTGAAGTACATACAAGAACACGGTGTCCCGCTGCACTTACTCAGCCACGCCAGGCCTGACTATAAACGCATACACACGCCGTCTTCCTCCTGTCCCCATGACTAAACGAATAAAAGGACAATACAACAACGCCTTCGGCGGCAGCGACCATACTATACGGTGTCTGACACAATGGAAGGTGCGCAAGAAGTGGCGTGTGACGTCGTCCGTGTATCTCGCTCCTGTGATGCCTCAGGCTTCAGCTGGCGCCAGCCCATGTTTCCCACAACTCTACCCAACGCTTGGAATGTCTGCCTCTGCAGTGTGCGCGCCGCTTCCTTCGCTGTTCCAGCACTGCATGGCATAAGCCCTGTTCATCGTATGTTGGACACGAAAGTTCACATTACGCTTTGTATTCCTTCGTGTTGGTTGCTACGTCATTCTATGTTTCGTGTGAAACGTAAACAATGTCCCACTAGTGCTTTAGCCTCTACATTTACATTCATATCCACGTTATTATTCTGCAGTTCACGCTCAAGTGTTTGGCAGAGGTTTCATAGCACTACTTACACACTACCACTCGACCGTTTCACTCTCGAATAGCACTTCGGAAAATGAGCACATTAATCTTGCTTTGCGAGCTCTGATTTCTCGCATTTTGTTACGATGGTCATTTCTCCAAAGTAAGTGGGACTCAACAAAATATTTTGTATCTCGGAAAAGATCCCTAGACTTACACACTACTTAAACTGACTTATGCTAAGAACAGCACGCACACACACACACCCATGCCCGAGGGAGGACTCGAACCTCCGGCGGGAGGGGCCGCGCTGACCGTGACGTAGCGCCTCAACTCCCGTTTTTCGCGATAATACAATATCAGCACCACCTGTTTGAACTTTTTCGATATTCTCCGTCAGTCGTGTCTGGTAAAATGTACTCCAGAAGAGGACTCACTAGTGTAGTACAGACAGTTACTTTAGCTGAATTATTGCAGCTTTTGAGTGTTCTACCAATAAAATGCAGTTTTTGTTTCGCCTTCGCTACAACATTTTTTGTGTAGTTAAATCTACATCCTTTAAATTTGTGTTATTTATCGTGTAATCGCAATTTAATGAAATTTCCATAGTACCTGTGTGCAAGACCTCACAGTTTTTGTTGTCCAAGTTCAACTGCTACTTTTCGCAACATGCAGTTATCTTGTATAAGTCATTTTGTAATTTTCTTGACCTTCTGATTTTCTTGCTAGGCAGTACACGGTAGTATCATCTGCAAACAGTTTAAGAGGGCGCCTCAGATTGTCTTCTACAGCGTATTTCACAATTCATGTTATTCACTTCGAGAGGTTGTAGAGGGGAATTACACTACTGGACGTTAAAATTGCTACACCACGAAGTTGGCGTGCTACAGACGCGAAATTTAACCAACAGGAAGAAGATGCTGCGATATGCAAATGAATAGCTTTTCAGAGCATTCAAACAAGGTTGGCGCCAGTGGCGGCACCTACAATGTGCTGACATGAGGCAACCGATTTCTCATACACAAACAGCAGTTGACCGGCGTTGCCTGGTGAAACGTTGTTGTGGTGCCTCGTGTAAGGAGGAGAAATGCGTACCATCACTTTTTCGACTTTGATAAAGGTCGGATTGTAGCCTATCGCGATTGCGGTTTATCGTATCGCGACATTGTTGCTAGCGTTGGTCGAGATCCAACGACTGTTAGCAGAATATGGAATCGGTGGGTTCAGGAGGGTAATACGGAACGCCGTGCTGGATCCCAACGGCCTCGTATCACTATCAGTCGAGATGACAGGCACCTTATCCGCATGGCTGTAACGTATCGTGCAGCCACGTCTCGATTCCTGAGTCAACAGATGGGGACGTTTGCAACACAACAACCATCTGCACCAACAGTTCGACGACGTTTGCAGCAGCATGGACTATCAGCTCGGAGACCATGGCTGCGGTTACCCCTGACACAGCATCCCAGACAGGAGCGCCTACGATGGTGTACTCAACGACGAACCTGAGTGCACGACTGTCTAAACGTCATTTTTTCGGATGAATCCAGGTTCTGTTTACAGCATCATGATGGTCGCATCAGTGTTTGGTGACATCGCGGTGAACGCACATTGGAAGCGTGTATTCGTCATCGCCATACTGGCGTATCACCCGGCGTGCCATTGGTTACACGTCTCGGTCACCTCTTGTTCGCATTGACGGCACTTTGAACAGTGGACGTTACATTTCAGATGTGCTACGACCCGTGGCTCTACCCTTCATTCGATCCCTGCGAAACCTTACATTCCAGCAGGATAATGCACGACTGCATGTTGCACGTCCTGTACGGGTCTTTCTGGATACACAAAATGTTCGACTGCTGCCCTGGCCAGCACATTCTCCAGATCTCTCACCAATTGAAAACGTCTGGTCAATGGTGGCCAAGCAACTGGCTCGCCACAATACGCCAGTCACTACTCTTGATGAACTGTGGTATCGTGTTGAAGCTGCATGGGCAGCTGTACTTGTACACGCCATCCATGCTCTGTTTGACTCAATGCCCAGGCGTATGAAGGCCGTTATTACGGCCAGAGGTGATTGTTCTGAGTACTGATTTCTCAGGATGTATGCACCCAAATTCCGTGAAAATGTAATAACTTGTCAGTTCTAGTATAATATATTTGTCCAATGAATCCCCGTTTATCATCTGCATTTCTTCTTGGTGTAGCAATTTTAATGGCCAGTAGTGTAGTAGATAAAGTTTTACATTGGAACTCGTGTCCGGAAATGCCATCCAGCGACGCTACAGGGCGTCAAAGTTAGAGGCGCCAGCGCCTGTAAATTTATGTACCAGGTGGTTATAATTAAACTTTCCCCATTTAAAACGTTATAACAAAGAAAATAACTATCATACGAGTGCCAAACTTGGTAGCATTAACGTCAAGGGTATGGGGAAGAGAAATAATGCAGAAAAAGTACCATTGAAACACGTTTAATGTGCTGCTACGGTACATCATACCATTATATCTCGGTACCATTACTGCAACAAAAGGTGTTCAATATGGCGCCCATTAGTGTCCAGAAGAGTCTGAAAGCCCAGGATTGCATTCTGCACACCAGAGCGAAGCAAGTCCGTAGCTATGCTGGCTACCTCTCTTGATATGTTGCGGTCAGCACATGTGTGAATGTTCCCCTGGTAGAACCTGTCCTTCAGATAGCCCCACAACCAGAAATCACAGGGAGTGAGATCAGGTGATCGTGCCGGCCAATCATTTGGAAACGATTGGCTGATAATTCGATCGTTTCCAAATGTGTTTCGGAGAAGAAGGTGAACTTCAAGAGCGATGTGCAGTGGGTCCCCATCTTGCGTGAAAACTGTTGAGTTCAGTGCGTCTCTTGCCTGTAGGGTGGGTATGACATGCTGGCGACGCATATCGCAGTAGCGCTGGCCAGTCACATTGCACGTCTTTGGTCCTTGAGCGCCAACCTGTTGGTCAATGATGGACGTAGCCGTGAAGGCACACCATTCGGTGACACTTTCACCATACAGAGGAACTTCATGCGCAGTGACTGGAGGTGAAGATCCCCACATTCGGCAATTCTGTGTGCTCACCTCTCCTGTCAGAGAAAAATGAGCTTCGTCTGTCCATAGGATGGTCCAGGGCCAGCCGTCGTCAACTTCAATCCTTGCGAGAAAGTGGAGAGCGAAGTCAACACATCGTTTTGCGTCCTGTGCTGCAAGCTGCTGTACAATATGGATCTTGTACAGATACCCTTTTGAGAATGGTTCGAAGCACCTTCCGTACAGTGGACCGCGGGATGTTCAACTGTCGTGACACAGCACGTGCACTGCCTGACGATCGTGAATTGCGCGCAGCGTTGTCTGCCATAGCAATAGCTGGCCGGAGTGGCCAAGCGGTTCTAGGCGTTTCAGACTGGAACCGCGCGACCGCTACGGTCGCAGGTTCGAATCCTGCCTCAGGCATGGATGTGTGTGATGTCCTTAGGTTAGTTACGTTTAAGTAGTTCTAAGTTCTGGGGGACTGATGACCTCAGATGTTGTCCCATAGTGCTCAGAGCCATTTGCCATAGCAATAGCGATTTCAACCACCTGCAGCGCAACCGGTCCTCGGCCACCTCACAGAGCGACTCCCAGCTCTCCAGTTGATTCTAACTTCTTCATCAGGCTCCGCCCAGCAAGTAGAGGAAGAGGACCCTTCCGTAATCCTTTCAGACGGCGATATTCTCGAAGTGCAGCTGCAGCATTACTTCAACAATAATGCCCTGCTCCTTTTGTCCTAGCTCATGTTCACGCGTCAACAGATGCACTGCGACTGGTCTGGTGTGTGAGACTATGAATCACAATGACTGATTACGACACCTGGTGGCCATAGTTGGAACTGGATGGTGGCGCTGTGAAGCATGGAAATCATGCACCCCATACTATGGACAGTAATGCTACCAAATTTGGTACTCGTACGGTAATTAGTTTCCGTGTTATAAAATGTTAAATAGGGAAAGTTCAATTATAACCACCCGGTATACAGGGTGGTCCAATGATCGTGACCGGGCCAAATATCTCACGAAATAAGGGTCAAACGGAAAAACTACAAAGAACGGAACTTGTCTAGCTTGAAGGGGGAAACCAGATGGCGCTGTGGTTGGCCCGCTAGATAGCGCTGCCGTAGGTCAAACGCATATCAACTGCGTCTTTTAAAACTGCATTTTTTATTACATATTCGTGTAGTACGTAAAGAAATATGAATGTTTTAGTTGGACCACTTTTTTCGCTTTGTGATAGATGGCACTGTAATAGTCACAAACATATGGCTCACAATTTTAGACGAACAGTTGGTATCAGGTAGGTTTTTTAAATTAAAATACAGAACGTAGGTACGTTTGGACATTTTATTTCGGTTGTTCCATTGTGATACATATACCTTTTTGTACTTATCATTTCTGAGAACGCGTGCTGTTGCAACGTGATTACCTGCAAATACCACATTAATGCAATAAATGCGCAAAATAATGTCCGTCAACCTCAATGCATTTGGCAATACGTGTAACGACATTCCTCTCAACAGCGAGTAGTTCGTCTTCCGTATGTTCGCATATGCATTGACAATGCGCTGACGCATGTTGTCAGGCGTTGTCGGTGGATCACGATGGCAAATATCCTTCAACTTTCCTCACACAAAGAAATCCGGGGACGTCAGATCCGGTGAACGTGCGGGCCACGGTATGGTGCTTCGACGACCAATCCACCTGTCATGAAACATGCTATTCAATACCGCTTAAACTGCGCGCGAGCTATGCGCCGGACATCCATCATGTTGGAAGTAAATCGCCATTCTGTCATGCAGTGAAACATCTTGTAGTAACATCAGTAGAACATTACGTAGGAAATCAGCATACATTGCACCATTTAGATTGTCATCGATAAAATGGGGGTCAATTATCCTTCCTCCCATAATGCCGCACCATACATTAACCCGCCAAGGTCGCTGATGCTCCACTTGTTGCAGCCATCGTGGATTTTCCGTTGCCCAATAGTGCATATTATACCGGTTTACGTTACCGCTGTTGGTGAAAGACGCTTCGTCGCTAAATAGAACGCGTGCAAAAAATCTGTCACGTCCCGTAATTTCTTTTGTGCCCAGCGGCAGAACTGTACACGACGTTGAAAGTCGTCGCCATGCAATTCCTGGTGCATAGAAATATGGTATGGGTGCAATCAATGTTGATGTAGCATTCTCAACACCGACGTTTTTGAGATTCCCGATTCTCGCGCAATTTGTCTGCTACTGATGTGCGGATTAGCTGTGACATCAGCTAAAACACCTACTTGGGCATCATCATTTGTCGCAGGTGGGGGTTGACGTTTCGCATGTGGCTCAACACTTTCTGTTTCGTTAAATACCGTAACTATCCTGCGAAAGGTGCGGACTTTTGGATGGTGTCGTCCAGGATACTGAGCAGCATACATAGCACACGCCCGTTCGGCATTTTGATCACAATAGCCATACATCAGCACGATATCAACCTTTACCGCAATTGGTAAACGGTCCATTTTAACACGGGTAATGTATCACGAAGCAAATATCGTCCGCACTGTCGGAATGTTACGTGATACCACCTGCTTATAAGTTTGTGACTATTACAGCGCCATCTATCACAAAGCGAAAAAAGTGGTCCAACTAAAACATTCATATTTCTTTACGTACTACACGAATATGTAATAAAAATGGGTGTTCCTATTTTTAAAAAAACGCAGTTGATATCCGTTTGACTTATGGCAGCGCCATCTAGCGGGTCAACAATAGCGCCATCTGGTTTCCCCTTTCAAGCTAGACGAGTTTCGTTCTTTGTAGTTTTTTCGTTTGATGCTTATTTCGTGAGATATTTGGCCCGGTCACTATCAATGGACCACCCTGTATACAGGGCGATTTCGTTATGATGTTACAACTTCCAAGGATGGTGGGGAAAGGTAAAGGTATCAGTTTGAGGTAAGGGTCCCTGTATCGGAAACGGAACGAGTCGAAAGTTATCAGCGGAAACCGTTCTGATATCTCTGACAGTGGAATAGGTACACTGGTGCTGTTGTTACTAAGACTGTAGGATAGGCAACTTTCAAAAGTGGTAGTATGAACCAAAAGAAGAAAAAATGTCAATTAAACAAGAGCTCTAAAATACATACCTTACTAGCTATGAGCACTTGTTCAGTAGAGGTGATACGTTTCACAGCAGCGAAGATGAACAAGTGCTCATAGCTCCTCAGGTATACATTTTAGAGCCCGTGTTTACTGGACATTTTTTCTATTCTCGATCAATACTAGCAGCTCTGAAAGTTGCTCATCCTACATTCTTACCAACAACGGTACCGGTACATGTATTCCACTGTCAGAAGTATCACAATGATTTTCGCTTGTAGCTTTCGGCTCGTTCGTTTCCGGTACGGGGACCCTTACCTCAAATTGATAAATTTATCCATCTCCATCGTCCTTGAAAGTCTGTAACATCATCACGGAATCACCCTGTATATGCATACAGTTGCAAGCGCCGGCGCCTATAACTTTGACGCTCTGTAGCGTCGTGGGATGACATTTCTGAACAAGCGTTCCTGTGCAAAGTCGGCTGTACAACATCTAGGGGTGTGTAACATGAATTGTAAAACACCGTATACATCATTTATTTAAGTTAAGAACAGCAGAGGCCCTATAACGCCTCCTTTAGGGAACCCCAGTTCGAACCTTAGTTTCAATAGAGGATTACTATTCAATTATTACGAACTGTGACCTTTCCGACAGGCAATCAGGAATCCAGTCAATAAGCTGAGACAATAATTCATAGGAGCACAATGCTATTAGAAGCCACATTTTTACGAACAGGGTAAAAAGCGACTGATCTTAGAATGCTGTTCTAGTGGGTGGGACCCGTGCCAGTTTTGGAAATTTGTGGTAAGCTTCTATGGGACCAAAATGCTGATGTCAGCGGTCCCTAGGCTTACAAGTGGTTCAGATGGCTCTAAACACTATGGGACTTAACATCTGAGGTCATCAGTCCCCTAGACTTAGAACTACTTAAACGTAACTAACCTAAGGACATCACGCACATCCATGCCCGAGGCAGGATTCGAAGCTGCGACCGTAGCAGGCGCGCTGTTCCAGACTGAAGCGCCTAGAACTGCTCGGCCACAGAGGCCAGATAGGCTTACACACTACTTAATCTAACTTAAAAAAGCTTAGGCTAACGACAACACACATACTCATGCGCGAGGGGGGACGAACCTCCGACGGGAGGAGCCACGCGATCCGTAACAATACGCCCCAGAGCGTGCAGCAACCTGTGCCACAGCGGACTAACAGTGAATATTGAATGGATGCGAAGAAGAGCAGTACGACTGGTCACAGGTTTGTTTGATCAATGGCAAAGTATGACGGAGATGCTGAGGAAACTGCACTGGGCAGGCGCCTGAAAACAGACGAGGGCTAAACTGAGAAAGCCTACTTCAGTGTTTCAAGAAGCAGCTTTACATGATGAATCTAGATGTATACTACAGCCCCATTCTTATCGCTCTCGTAAGGAATGCGAAGACAATGTTAGATGAATTACGGCGCGCACTGAGGCGTTCTAGCAATCATTCTTCTCTCGCTCCATACGTGAACAGAATGAGGAATATCCCTAAGAATTGAAGACTGTTTGTGGGAAACGTTATAAGTGCCATGATATCTCATTTTCATGTTTTTGCATTGAAATCTTTCTCTGTACTGCTGTTAATACTGTAGGAAACGATACAAACGCCAGGCCATTCTCATTTAGTGCAAAGGCTTGTTCAACTATGGCACCTGTAGTATCTCCATTACACTTTTCTTGAAGACCGATGTAAGTGGCATCATCGTCTCTAGAAGTGTGGTGCGATAACAGCGTGCATCAAAATAAAAATATAATGGTACTAATGGCTGCTATTCACCTCGTTCCTAAAATATATTTTGATACTATAGATACGGTTCTAGGCGCTTCAGTCTGGAACCGCGAGACCGCTACGGTCGCAGGTTCGAATCCTGCCTCGGGCATGGATGTGTGTGATGTCCTTAGGAACGGAGGATTCCAAATGATTGGAAAAGAGCACAGGTAGTCCCAGTCTTCAAGAAGGGTCGTCGAGCAGATGCGCAAAACTATAGACCTATATCTCTGACGTCGATCTGTTGTAGAATTTTAGAACATGTTTTTTGCTCGAGTATCATGTCGTTTTTGGAAACCCAGAATCTACTATGTAGGATTCAACATGGATTCCGGAAACAGCGATCGTGTGAGACCCAACTCGCTTTATTTGTTCATGAGACCCAGAAAATATTAGATACAGGCTCCGAGGTAGATGCTATTTTTCTTGACTTCCGGAAGGCGTTCGATACAGTTCCGCACTGTCGCCTGATAAACAAAGTAAGAGCCTACGGAATATCAGACCAGCTGTGTGGCTGGATTGAAGAGTTTTTAGCAAACAGAACACAGCATGTTGTTATCAATGGAGAGACGTCTACAGACGTTAAAGTAACCTCTGGCGTGCCACAGGGGAGTGTTATGGGACCATTGCTTTTCACAATATATATAAATGACCTAGTAGATAGTGTCGGAAGTTCCATGCGGCTTTTCGCGGATGATGCTGTAGTATACAGAGAAGTTGCAGCATTAGAAAATTGTAGCGAAATGCAGGAAGATCTGCAGCGGATAGGCACTTGGTGCAGGGAGTGGCAGCTGTCCCTTAACATAGACAAATGTAATGTATTGCGAATACATAGAAAGAAGGATCCTTTATTGTATGATTATATGATAGCGGAACAAACACTGGTAGCAGTTACTTCTGTAAAATATCTGGGAGTATGCGTGCGGAACGATTTGATGTGGAATGATCATATAAAATTAATTGTTGGTAAGGCGGGTACCAGGTTGAGATTCATTGGGAGAGCGCTTAGAAAATTTAGTTCATCAACAAAGGAGGTGGCTTACAAAACACTCGTTCGACCTATACATGAGTATTGCTCATCGGTGTGGGATCCGTACCAGATCGGTTTGACGGAGGAGATAGAGAAGATCCAAAGAAGAGCGGCGCGTTTCGTCACAGGGTTATTTGGTAACCGTGATAGCGTTACGGAGATGATTAATAAACTCAAGTGGCAGACTCTGCAAGAGAGGCGCTCTGCATCGCGGTGTAGCTTGCTGTCCAGGTTTCGAGAGGGTGCGTTTCTGGATGAGGTATCGAATATATTGCTTCCCCCTACTTATACCTCCCGAGGAGATCACGAATGTACAATTAGAGAGATTAGAGCGCGCACGGAGGCTTTCAGACAGTCGTTCTTCCCGCGAACCATACGCGACTGGAACAGGAAAGGGAGGTAATGACAGTGGCACGTAAAGTGTCCTCCGCCACACACCGTTGGGTGGCTTGCGGAGTATAAATGTAGATGTAGATGTAGGTTAGTTAGGTTTAAGTAGTTCTAAGTTCTAGGGGACTGATGACCTCAGATGTTAAGTCCCATAGTGCTCAGAGCCATTTGAACCATTTTTGATACTATAGATATTAAGTTCCTCGTTACAGTCTACACTTATACGCCTTCTGATAGGGATTTCGGCATAATCGAAAAACAGAAGAGGAAATGCAAACCTACGGTTCCTGAAGAAGTTGAGGAAATGGTCACGTCAGCCAGATTAAAAGTTCCCTTCACACCTGTAAGGTGGGTGCACTAGCAGATCTGTCCATCAATAAACCCAAACTGAAGCTGACCCAAAGGTCTCCAGTTAAAGTGAGAAATTCCAACAAAATTCTGGTCGGGAAAACCTTTAGTGAAACTGAGCAATGGGATACTCATTCAGTCCTCACGAAAGGTTATACAATGCGAAATGTGACACGTCTGGATGATCTTCCTCAGTTAAATCCATCACTTGAAATAAGTGCCGAAAAAAAGGGAAGGCCTTCTCACTATGTTTCCTTATGTGGATAAGAAATACCACATGTTTTACAGAAACATTTGTCAGTGTAACAACTGAAATAAACAGAGAATTGGAATTACATTTAGAAGCACTTAACATTTATTTTGCCGTATTTGCTATTTTGAAAGATTTCCTTTTCATTACTAGTTAAATTTGTATTTGTTATCCAATAAAACCACTGTTAATGGCAAACAAACATTACATACCATTTGAGATGTTTTTTTTTTTTCATTTTCTGAAAAATGCCGTTTGGCACTTACACCATTGCCGGCCGAAGTGGCCGTGCGGTTAAAGGCGCTGCAGTCTGGAACCCCAAGACCGGTACGGTCGCAGGTTCGAATCTTGCCTCGGGCATGGATGTTTGTGGTGTCCTTAGGTTACTTAGGTTTAACTAGTTCTAAGTTCTAGGGGACTAATGACCTCAGCAGTTGAGTCCCATAGTGCTCAGAGCCATTTGAACCAACTTACACCATTTCCCACAAACATTCCTCAGTTGGTACAATGGGAAGTACGCTCTGCCATGCAATTTACAGTGATTTGCAGATTATGGATGTAGATTTAAGTGTAGATGAGGAGATCGCGCAGTTAAATTAGACAGCTCGCGCAGAGACGTACAAGTAGACATTCATCCCATGTTATCAGCGTCAAAGGAACGAAAAGAAACCGTAATACAAGATAGGATAAAACATACACCCTGCCATCAATTAACAGCGATTTGCTGAGTACGGAGTAGACGCATATATACAGGTAAATGCATTATGTTGACGACCCAGCTGCTTTGCAGTCGTCGTAAAAGAGTTAGACAAGCGGTCGGCGAGGAAATATTGTATGTGTGCTATGGAGGGGGGAGGGGGGGGGGGGGGCAGGCTGACTGCTTCTCGGTTTCAGTGGTCCCCCGGTTTGTTGTCTTTCCAGCAAGCTGGAGGGACATGTGTTGTGAGGCCTGCTACGGGGTTTTTATCTGCCCGTGACGCGTCCGTCTGTGAGTGTTAACGACGCACTGGAGGCGGCGGGGCAGTCAACAGGAAGTAGGGAGTTAGCCGGCAACACGTGGCCTCCACAGCCTGAGATGGCCTCTGTCGTTGTTGTGGGCTTCAGTCAGAAGATTGCTTTGATGCTGTTCTCCACACCATTCTACCCTGCGCAAAACACAAGTTGTTCTTGCAAAGAAGTAAAACAGCAAACAGCCACTGTCAATAACGCTGTTTATTTAGGTATATAGCGCCGTTAACCGGTTTCCAACCGACAGGTTCATCTTCGGAGCCGCCTGCAGTGGCCGAGCGGTTCTAGGCGATACAGTCTGGATCTGCGCGACCGCTACGGTCGCAGGCTCGAATCCTGCCTCGGGCATAGATGTGTGTGATGTCCTTAGGTTAGTTAGGTTTAAGTAGTTCTAAGTTCTAGGGGACTGATGACCTCAGAAGTTAAGTCCCATAGTGCTCAGAGCCATTTGAACCATCATCTTCGGACGGCTATTCACGTTTATATTACATTTTTCACACGGAATTACAGGCACTGGCTGTGAGAGGGCATTGACTGAAATCAACAAGAAAAATCGAAATTTTGTGCCGGACTGGGATTCGAACCGAGTGTTCTATTTCTTAGTCAGATGCTCTGGCCACGGAGCCATCCGGACATGGCGGTCATAGTAACTGCACGGGATACCCTAGCATGCCTCCCGTCGGAGCCAAATTCTCAACTTATCCACACACTACGAATGTAGTGCCCTTGCCTATTACCCGTATTACTTGCCGCAATGCGCCGATTCCCGTAAGAGTTCAAGCCTGCTGTACTTCTACGCTGAAGATATCACTGACTGTCTCACCTTAATTATTATATATGTGGTGTCTGTCCTTCCGTAATGCCTGCTAGATCAAAATCGTGTCTGGTCTTTTGGATAATTAAGGTGAGATGACCAATGATCCCTTCAGTGCAGATGCACACCAGCCTCGAACTCTTACGGGAATCGGCGAGATATCGCGAGTAATGCGAATAATGGGCAAGGGGCACTACGTTCGTAGTGAGTGGATAGGCTGAGAATTTGGATCTGATGGGATGCGTGCTAGGGTAGTTCGTGCAGTTGCAATGACAGCCGTGTCCGGATGGCTTAGTGGTCAGAGCATCTGCCCAGTAAGCAGGAGATCGGGGTCTGAATCAAAGTCCGGTACCAATTTTCAACTTTCCCCATTGATTTTACTCCGCGCCTGCTCGCAGCCAGTGTCTGCAATTCCTTTATGTCTTAACTCACAATGGCTGCTGATCACAGACACCACATATACAGGGTGATTCAAAAAGAATACCACAACTTTAGGAATTTAAAACTCTGCAACGACAAAAGGCAGAGCTAAGCACTATCTGTCGGCGAATTAAGGGAGCTATAAAGTTTCATTTAGTTGTACATTTGTTCGCTTGAGGCGCTGTTGACTAGGCGTCAGCGTCAGTTGATGCTAAGATGGCGACCGCTCAACAGAAAGCTTTTTGTGTTATTGAGTACGGCAGAAGTGAATCGACGACAGTTGTTCAGCGTGCATTTTGAACGAAGTATGGTGTTAAACCTCCTGATAGGTGGTGTATTAAACGTTGGTATAAACAGTTTACAGAGAATGGGTGTTTGTGCAAAGGGAAAAGTTCTGGACGGCCGAGAACGAGTGATGAAAATGTAGCACTTCATCACTGGCCTCCAAGAAGCCCTGATCTTACCCCCTGCGATTTTTTCTTATGGGGGTATGTTAAGGATATGGTGTTTCGGCCACCTCTCCCAGCCACCATTGATGATTTGAAACGAGAAATAACAGCAGCTATCCAAACTGTTACGCCTGATATGCTACAGAGAGTGTGGAACGAGTTGGAGTATCGGGTTGATATTGCTCGAGTGTCTGGAGGGGGCCATATTGAACATCTCTGAACTTGTTTTTGAGTGAAAAAAAACCTTTTTAAATACTCTTTGTAATGATGTATAACAGAAGGTTATATTATGTTTCTTTCATTAAATACACATTTTTAAAGTTGTGGTATTCTTTTTGAATCGCCCTGTATATTAAATTTGTTTATGTTTTCATTATTTGTTGGCTATTTTTCCCCTTTGTGTCTTGCCCTACAGCAAAAAACGATATGACAAACGTCCTGTTTACATAATATCTGCTTCGTTAACATTATCTAACAAACTGGTTTCTCTATTTGTTTGTATTAATTATAACCAATGCTCACTCGATGCAAACTGCGTGTAATGAAACGGTTATACATTGTAAAATTTTTTGCTGTAGCCTCAATGAACATGAGCAATGTGATCAAAAGCATCCGGACACCTGGCTGAAAATGACTTACAAGTTCGTAGCGCCCTAAATCGTTAATGCTGGAATTCAATATTGTGTTGGCCCACCCTTAACCTTGATGGCAGCTTCCACTCTCGCAAGCATACGTTCAATCAGGTGCTGGACTCTGTGCAGGCCAGTCCATTACAGGGATTTTATTGTCATGTAACCACTCCGGCACAGGCCGCCCAGTATGAACAGGTGCTCGATCGTGTTGAAAGATGCAATCGCCATCCCCCAATTGCTCTTCAACAGTGGGAAGCAAAAATGTGCTTAAAACATCAATGTAGGACTGTGTTCTGATAGTGCCACCCAAAACAACAAGGGGTGCAAGCCACTTCCATGAAAAACACGACCACACCATAACTCCACCGCCTCCGAATATTACTGTTGGCACTAAACACGCTGGCAGATGACATTCACCGGGCATTCGCCGTACCCACACCCTGCTATCGGATCACCACATTGTGTACCGTGATTCGTCACTCCACACTACGTTTTTCCACTGTTCAGTCGTCCAATGTTTACGCTCCTTACACCAAACGAGGCGTCGTTTGGCATCTACCGGCGTGATGTGTGGCTTATGAGCAGTCGCTCGACCATGAAATCAATGTTTTCTCACCTCCCACCTAATGTCATAGGACTTACAATGGATCCTGATGCAGTTTGGAATTCCTGTGAGATGGTCTGGATAGATGTCTGCCTATTACCCATTATGACCGTCGCCAACTGTCGGCGGTCTCTGTCAGTCTACAGACGAGGTCGGCCTGTGCGCTTTTGTGCCTTACGTGTCTCTTCACGTTTCCACTTCACTATCACATCGGAAACAGTGGACCTAGGGATGTTTAGGAGTGTGGAAATCTCGCGTACAGGCTTATGACACAAGTGACACCCAATCACCTGACCACTTTCGATGACCGTGAGTTCCGCGGAGCGCCCCATTCTGCTCTCTCACGATGTCCAATGACTACTGAGGTCGCTGATATGGAGTATCTGGCAGTAGGTGGCAGCACAATGCACCTAATATTAAAAACGTATGTTTTGGGGGTGTCCGGATATTTTTGAGCACATAGTGTATCATAACTTCTCTGAGACAAATTCTACGGCACTGTTTTATCTGTGATATTGTCATCTTTGTATATAGCCTGTGGCGAAAAGCTATTCGGTGTGTGTGTGTGTGTGTGTGTGTGTGTGTGTGTGTGTGTACGATTTTCTCTACTGAGTAATTAGTTATATATCAAGAAACTGCCTTATGTTTCTTTTATCACTTCGTGAACACGAGCAATAAACAGTGCAACATGATGATGCAGGAATTTCGACTTAAGTAACTTAAAACTACAACACTTCTACCTTACAGGTTTTTCTACGTTGATTCCCTGCGTTATTTGGCACAGTTACAATTAAATAGGCCGTTTCTCAATTCGTTTTTGCTGTAGGGCACCATCATTTCATGGAACTTTCGCCACAAGGCGGAAAAACAGCCGACAACTAATCTAAACAACAAGAAATGTAATCCAAGAGTGAATATCCGCCTGAAGATGAAACTACCGGTTCGAAACTGGCAACGGTACCATTTGTACAAATTGACAACATTGTTAATAGTGGCTAGCTACCGGTTTCTTTTTTGCAAGAATAAACTTATATTTTGTACACAGCCACTGTCTCAAAATGTCAGTTTTCGACAATGTAGCATTACCCTGTGCAAACTTCAACTGAGTACTTCATAAAACGGAAAAAATAGTATTCTATGAATATAGCACAGGGGGTTTCACAATGTTTTGTCGATTTCAAATTCTAATAACAGACAAACTAATCGCGAAACGAAGTTGAACATTTTACACAAGGTACAACATTAATTGAAATTTACTTGTGAAATGCTACATCAGACAAATGACGACCATTCGCGGCCACACAATATTCGAGGGGTTTCACCCAATTTTTGAACATATCTTTCGTAACTGCTGGAGGAATTCTGAAAATTTCATCGTGGATCCGACCTTTTAATGCTGCCGGTCGTTTGGGCACATTTTCGTAACGAACGACTAGGGCTTACATATAAAGTGCTACGCACGCGTTCATTGTTCTCGGGAGTTCGGACGGTTTTCCAAGGGCCGTCTGACTTTCGGTTTAATGCACTGGCAGTTCACGGAAGTCTGTCACTCAGTTCGATATTGTTCCACGAGCAGGAGTTAGATACCACGGCTGAATCTTGAAATGCTAAAACTGGTGATACCTCAAATTGGGGAACAATCAAGAATTGGGTGCAGCAAGGTTCGGTCTTGGGTCGTCTGCTGTTCTTAATTTATATTAATGACTTGCCGTTCTATATTCACGAAGATGCAAAGCTGGTACTTTTTGCCGATGATACAAGTATAGCTATCACACCCAACAGACAACAATTAACTGGTGAAATTGTAAACGATGTTTTTCAGAAAATCATAAAGTGGTTCTCTGCAGATGGGCTCTCATTAAACTTTGACAAAACACAGTATATACAGTTACACACAGTAAATGGAACGACACCATTAATAAATATAGACTTCGATCAGAAATCGGTAGCTAAGGTAGAATATTCAAAATTTCTAGGTGTATGCATTGATGAGGGGGTGAACTGGAAAAAACCCACTGAAGATCTTCTGAAACGTTTGAGTTCAGCTACTTATGCTATTAGGGTCATTGCAAATTTTGGCGATATACATCTCAGTAGATTAGCTTACCACGCCAATTTTCATTCTCTGCTTTCGTATGGCATCATATTCTGGGGTAGCTCATCATTGAGTAAAAGAGTGTTCATTGCACAAAAGCGTGTAATCAGAATAATTGCTGGAGCTCATCCAAGATCGTTCAGCAGACACTTATTTAAAGAGCTAGGGATCTTCACTGCAGCCTCACAATACATACATTCACTTATAAAATTTTTTATTAACAATTCGAACGAATTCAAAAGTAATAGCAGTGTACATGGCTACAACACTAGGAGAAAGAATGATCTTCACTACTCAAGGTTAAATCTAACTTTGGCTCAGGAGGGCGTAAATTATGATGCCACAAAAGTCTGTGGTCACTTACCTAATGGCATCAAAAGTCTGACAGATAGCCATATAGCATTTAAAAGAAAATTAAAAGAATTTGTGAATGGCAACTCCTTCTATTCATTAGATGAATTTTTGGATATAGTAAGTGGGTAATTTCCCCAACCCCACCAAAAAAAAAATTAAGTGTCATGTAATATTTTGTGTAATGTAATATCTTGTATAGACACCTTTTATTAACCTGACACGTTCCACATCATTAAGAAGTGTCGTATTCATGATCTATGATACAAGTACTAATCTAATCTAATCTCTAACGAAAGGCACGTTGCACGCACACGACTGATCCTCCGTAGCGAAAGCAGCACTCCACCGCGAACCACCATTTTTTGTTCCGACCAGTACGACATGATTACTGACCTGTGTGCAGGACGAAACTTGTCACTCCATACTACTAATAGAAGGCGCCATCGTTGCTGTATCTTATTTCTAGCGCGCGTTATTCAAATTTGAAATCGTCAAAACACTGTATACACCCTGTACCAACGAGTCACAATATGGATCGATCAACTTTCAAAATTACCTAATTGTATCAATCTGTAGAGAAATGCAGTCAGTCTACAAAAGAGATTGCTTATAAATCATTCGTGTTACCCATCCTAGAATGCTGCTCAAGTGTGTGGGCTGCACCACATAGGACCGACAGGGGATAAAGAACGAATACAAAGAAGGGCAACACGAATGATCACAGGTTTGTTTAACACCACAGGAGAATGTCACAGAGATGCTGAAGAGTTCAAATGGTAGATGCCGGAAAATAAACCCAGAGTATCCCGATGAAGCCTGCGTATAGTGGTTCAAGAACAGCTGTTAAGTGACGATTCTAGGAATATACCACAGCTCCCAATGTATCTCTCCCACAGAGATCGTGAAGACAAGATCAGACAAATTATAGCGCTCACAGAGGCGTTTAAGCAATCGTTCTTCCCGAGCTCCGTATGTGAATGGAACGGGAACACCCCCTAATGACTGGTACAATAGAAAGTACTTCTTGCTGCACAGATCAGAGTGCTTTGCAGAATGTAGATACAGACGCACAGGGATTAGCAGGTTCAGGTGAATGTAGGTTGCAGTACTTCTGAATAGATGGAGAACCTTGTACACGATAAACTGTTGTGGAGACATATATCAAAACAGTCTTCACACTAAAGATTGCAACAACAATAAGAACAAGAACAACAACCGAGAAGCGATATAAGACTTCCGAACTCAGAATAACAGCCCATATAAGTATGCGAAAACACTTATTTCTAGATAACAATAAGAAGTGTCTATACAACTTCCATTCTGACCTCGATCAGTTTATGAGATTTAAGCTATATTGTCCAAACCTTCAGCAGCAACTTGGCACACAATGGGGAAATCTGCTCCACGAAGTTGTAGGAGAAAGGTGGTCAACAGGCGCGGCTGTGCTGCGCCAGATTACACTTGCCCTTTAAAGTGGAACAGCTCTGACCCGGATATCATGTGTAAAATAAAACTATACCTAATACAGATTTCAGCTGCAGTTCATTTAACGAAAAATTAATTCCCGTGTCAATGCCACACAAAATTGTTCTAACATGCAAATACAAGGGCACGCTGAAAAATAATGCCACAGAATTCTGTATTCTGTTCTCAATATCGGTTGAGGTATTACAGGTCATTCATATTACTAGGTCGACTTTCCCGCTTCGCTGACGCAGGTTGGAATGTGGCAGTGTAGCGGTGTGTAACGTAACCACACTGAAGCGCCAAAGAAACCGGTATAGGTGCGCGTATTCAAATACAGAGATACGTAAACATGCAGAATACGGCGCTGCGGTCGGCAACGCCTATATAAGACAACAAGTGTCTGGTGCAGTTGTTAGATTGGTAACTGCTGCTACAATGGCGAGTTACGCAGATTTAAGGGAGTTTGAAAGTGGTTTTATAGTCGACGCACGAGCGATGGGACACAGCATCTCCGAGGTAGCGATGAAGTGGGGATTTTCCTGTACGACCGTTTCACGAGTGTACCGTGAATGTCAGGAATCCGGTAAAACATCAAATCTCCGACATCACTGCTGCTGGAAAAAGATCCGACAAGAACGGGACCCAGGATCACTGAAGAGAATCGTTCAACGTGACAGAAGGGCAACCCTTCCGCAAATTGCTGCAGATTTCAGTGCTGGCCCATCAACGAAACATCATTCAACGAAACATCATCGATATGGGCTTTCGGAGATGAAGATCCACTCCTGTACCCTTGATGATTACACGACACAAAGCTTTACGCCTCGAATGGGACCGTCAGTATCGTTATTGGACTGTTGATGACTGGAAACATGTTGCCTGGTCGGACGAGTCTCGTTTCAAATTGTTTCTAGCGGATGGACGTTTACGGGCATGGAGACAACCTTTTGAATCCATGGACCCTGCATGTCAGTAGGGAAATGTTGAAGCTGGTGGAGACTCTGTAATGGTGTGGAGCGTGTGCTGTTGGAGTGATATGGGGCTCCTGATACGTTTAGATACGACTCTGGCAGCTGACAACTACGTAAGTATCCTGTCTAATCACCTACATCCATACATGTCCGTTGTGCATTCCGACTGACTTGGGCAATTCCAGCAGGACAATGCGACACTCCACACGTCCAGAATTGCTACAGAGTGGCTCTAGGAACACTCTTCTGAGTTTAAACACTTCCGCTGGCCACTAGACTCCCCAGATATGAACGTTATTGAGCATGTCTGGGATGCCTTGCAACTTGCTGTTCAGAAGAGATCTCCACCCCCTCGTACTCTTATAGATTTTGGACAACCTTGCAGGATTCATGATGTCAGTCCCCTCCAGCACTACTTCAGACATTAGTCGAGTCCATGCCACGTCCTGTTGCGGTACTTCTGCGTGCATGCGTGGTTCCCACACGATATTATGCAGATGAACCAGTTTCTTTGGCCCTTCAGTGTATGTTGCTGCGTGAGAAACAGCGTGCTATAATCGAGTTTTGAATTCGTAAAGTTCAAAAATGGCTCTGAGCACTATGGGACTTAACATCTGAGGTCATCAGTCCCCTAGAACTTAGAACTACTTAAACCTAACTAACCTAAGGACATCACACACATCCATGCCCGAGGCAGGATTCGAACCTGCGACCGTAGCGGTCGCACGACTCCAGACTGTAGCGCCTAGAACCGCACGGTCACACCGGCCGGCTTTTCGTAAAGTTCGTTCACACATGGAGTGCCCTCTCCTTCAGCATGACCCTCCTAGACCACACACGAGTGCTGCAGAATCTGCAATAGTCCTATACCTTGGTTTCACTGTCATCGATCGTCCTTCATACAGCCCCAACTTGGCCCTATCCGATTTTCATCTGTCTCCAGAACTTAAAGAACACCTTCGAGGACTTCACTTTGATAGTAATGAAGCGGTGCAAGCAGAGGTGAGGTTGTGGCTCTGTCAACAAAGTCAAGCATTCTACAGTGTTGGTATCAATAAACTTGTTTCTCATTGGGAGAAATGTGTTCGTTACCAGGGTGACTGTTGAGAAATAAATATGTAGACGTGAAGAATAAAGATTTAGGATGTTAATATGTTTGTTTTATTTGAAAAGTTTTAAGAGTTGTCACATAAAAAAATCGGAGGCATTACTTTTCAGTATTCCCTCATATTAAGAGCTGTGATCGCTGTTTGAGTGTCTGTGTCATAGCATATGAGGCAGTTCAAAATGAATATAGCGATTACAAAAGGCTATGCCTATTTAATGCACAGCGATACATGGATAACAATTACAGAGAATGTAAAAAATGTTCAAAACTTCGTTCGGCCAGGATTATCGAGCATCTCTACATTTGGATGTGGAGGTTCGAACAGTTGGGTCGCTGGCACTGGAAATGACGACACTGTGTTCTGTACTTGGCCACGGACCTGCCATGCTTGGGTTCATTTTCATGGGGTTATGTGAAAGTCACTGTGTGTGGGTGCCTTCTTTGCCAAAAAGAGTTCCAGAACTCAACTGCACATTTCTAACGCACTCGCGTCGGGAACTCCACATACGCCTCAGAATTATGTCGCGAAGTGTATTACGCTTAGACGTTGTCCGTGTCACCAAGAGGAAGGAAGGAAGAAAGATTAAGCTTTAACGTCCCATCAACACAGAGGTCATATTAAACAGAACACAAGCTTAGAACGATTCAAGGGTGGGGAAGTAAATCGGCCGTACTCTTTGGAAGGAACTATCCTGGCATTTTCCCAGAACGATTTAGGGAAATCACGGAAAATCTAAATCCGGATGCCCAGAAGCGGAACTGAACCGTCGTGCTCCAGAATGTGAGTCTAGTTTGCTAACCACTGTGCCACTCGGTGGGTGTGTGACCAAGAGAAGTCATAGAAAAGTATGCTTTTTAAACTTTCAGTGAGGTTCTCTGTAATGCTTATCGATGTATAGCTGTGCATTAAATCTGTAATAATTATATTCATTTTGAATTGATCTCTATTACAAAGTGACGACATAAACTCTGATTTCCTCCTGATGACGCCATCGCACGGTTAACACGGCCATATGTAGTTCCAGAATGTAAGATCAAGCTGGTTCGAAACAAAGAGCAGAGTCCAATACGAAACTTGTCTTTCACCAATTTCCTTTGGATGAAGTTTTAAAAGTGGTCAACATAAAGTACCAACAAGTGGTGCCTTAGTTTTTGTTGATGATGTAACGATTTTGGGAGAGACAGAGGTGGAGATAAAAATCAACGAGACCTTTGGCAAGAAGAATTCACGGTAATGGGTCTTAACATCAAGAAAAGCAAGACAGACAGAACGTGTTGAGTAGGAAGCCTCCCACAGTCCCTCTGAGAATTAGAATGGAGAAGACAGATACGGTGAACAACTTCCAGTACACTCCGTTATGTTATTTCCGCTAAACATCAAGAAATGGGAAACATAATTAAAAAAGCTTCCTAGTTCTGCTCTGCAGTATGGCTGGTACTTCACGATAGTCCATTCCCACAAGCAACTATGATCAGACTGAACAAAACAGCCCTCTTAGATATACTAAATTACGGACAGTAAGCAGCCTCAGTTACTGAACCGTATAAGATCCGTCTCAAGAAAACAAAAATTTGCAAGTAAGCTGTTTCTGTTTTCTTATTGGTAGCGCCACGTAGGGCTCTGTATGAAAATCACTGGCTGTGCTGTGTGCAGTTTGTGGCTAGTTTGCATTGTTGTCTGCCATTGTAGTGTTGGGCAGCTGGATGTTAACAGCGCGTAGCGTTGCGCAATTGGAGGTGAGCCGCCAGTAGTGGTGGATGTGGGGAGAGAAATGGCGGAGTTTTGAAATTTGTAAGACTGGATGTCATGAACTGCTATGTACACTCCTGAAAACTGAAATAAGAACACCGAGAATTCATTGTCCCAGGAAGGGTAAACTTTATTGACACATTCCTGGGGTCAGATACATCACATGATCACACTGACAGAACCACAGGCACATAGACACAGGCAACAGAGCATGCACAATGTCGGCACTAGTACAGTGTATATCCACCTTTCGCAGCAATGCAGGCTGCTATTCTCCCATGGAGACGATCGTAGAGATGCTGGATGTAGTCCTGTGGAACGGCTTGCCATGCCATTTCCACCTGGCGCCTCAGTTGGACCAGCGTTCGTGCTGTACGTGCAGACCGCGTGAGACGACGCTTCATCCAGTCCCAAACATGCTCAATGGGGGACAGATCCGGAGATCTTGCTGGCCAGGGTAGTTGACTTACACCTTCTAGAGCACGTTGGGTGGCACGGGATACATGCGGACGTGCATTGTCCTGTTGGAACAGCAAGTTCCCTTGCCGGTCTAGGAATGGTAGAACGATGGGTTCGATGACGGTTTGGATGTACCGTGCACTATTCAGTGTCCCCTCGACGATCACCAGTGGTGTACGGCCAGTGTAGGAGATCGCTCCCCACACCATGATGCCGGGTGTTGGCCCTGTGTGCCTCGGTCGTATGCAGTCCTGATTGTGGCGCTCACCTGCACGGCGCCAAACACGCATACGACCATCATTGGCACCAAGGCAGAAGCGACTCTCATCGCTGAAGACGACACGTCTCCATTCGTCCCTCCATTCACGCCTGTCGCGACACCACTGGAGGCGGGCTGCACGATGTTGGGGCGTGACGGAAGACGGCCTAACGGTGTGCGGGACCGTAGCCCAGCTTCATGGAGACGGTTGCGAATGGTCCTCGCCGATACCCCAGGAGCAACAATGTCCCTAATTTGCTGGGAAGTGGCGGTGCGGTCCCCTACGGCACTGCGTAGGATCCTACGGTCTTGGCGTGCATCCGTGCGTCGCTGCGGTCCGATCCCAGGTCGACGGGCACGTGCACCTTCCGCCGACCACTGGCGACAACATCGATGTACTGTGGAGACCTCACGCCCCACGTGTTGAGCAATTCGGCGGTACGTCCACCCGGCCTCCCGCATGCCCACTATACGCCCTCGCTCAAAGTCCGTCAACTGCACATTCGGTTCACGTCCACGCTGTCGCGGCATGCTACCAGTGTTAAAGACTGCGATGGAGCTCCGTATGCCACGGCAAACTGGCTGACACTGACGACGGCGGTGCACAAATGCTGCGCAGCTAGCGCCATTCGACGGCCAACACCGCGGTTCCTGGTGTGTCCGCTGTGCTGTGCGTGTGATCATTGCTTGTACAGCCCTCTCGCAGTGTCCGGAGCAAGTATGGTGGGTCTGACACACCGGTGTCAATGTGTTCTTTTTTCCATTTCCAGGAGTGTATATTATGATTTTTCAACACTATTAAGGTAAATACATTGTTTGTTCTCTATTAAAATCTTTCATTTGCTAACTATGCCTATCAGTAGTTAGTGCCTTCCGTACTTTGAATCTTTTATTTAGCTGGCAGTAGTGGCGCTCGCTGTATTGCAGTAGTTCGAAAATAAAGATTTTTGTGAGGTAAGTGATTTGTGAAAGGTAAAGTTTAATGTTAGTCAGGGCCATTCTTTTGTAGGGATTTTTGGAAGTCAGATTGCGTTGCGCTAAAAATATTGTGTGTCAGTTTAAGCACAGTCATGTTTAATTTTTCTAAGGGGATGTTTCAAATGAAGTTCTGTGTCCTTGACTTCGGAAAACAGAAACAGATAAAATAAAATTATGAGGCTACCCGACAGCAGCTAGGATTAGAAGTAAGTCTTCTGCAGGCCCATGAATTTGAGATATGGTAGTGGCATAGGTATTTGCCCCTCACAGTGCTGTTCGGGCTTATTTTGAATGAAAAGAGGACGAGAGGAAGAGCTAGTAAAGTGGAACTCAAAATTCAAGGTGTCAACAGGCATCAAATGAGTGAGCAACAGCCGTGGAAAGAAAAAAAAGTTGGAAGAGGCTTATCTGGAGCAAGAAAATGATAATGAAAGCGCTTGTAATTGGGATTGGTTGTGTCCTGAACTATTGGTTCAAATGGCTCTGAGCACTATGGGACTTAACTTCTGGGGTCATCAGTCCCCTAGAATTTAGAACTACTTAAACATAGCTAACCTAAGGACATCACATGCCCAAGGCAGGATTCGAACCTGCGACCGTAGCGGTCGCGCGGTTCCAGACTGAAGCGCCTAGAACCGCTCGGCCACACCCGCTGGCCTCCTGAACTATTACTCATTCTTACGCATCTCATGGCATAACATGGCAGTCGCACGCAAAACAGCTCCTCCTAAATAATTACACAACACTCTGAAACACTGAAATCCACTGTAAAGCAAGTAATGTCGTATGGCATGGCTAACACACTGCTTGAAAATTGCTAAGGTAGAGACAGTGTTGGACAGTAATAATCCAAGGCAATGATGAACGACATATAACATAGTACATACGTAACAGAGGTGGAGTAGTGTATCTGTAACAAAAAAGGGTACATATTTCACCACATGGGAGGAAACAATACCAGACATAAATAACGTTCACATCTGACACATGTCGTACTCCCAACATAAAGGTCGGTATCGGACTCTCAGTAAGGAATATGCCCTCCTTGAGTACTAACGCACATTTTGCACCTGTTATTCATGCTGCCTACATAACCGTTGAAAAGTCCGTGGAGGATATTGTGCCAGTCTTCTCTCAAGGCGGTTTTGCACGGGTCGGAGAGGGGATGTTCGTTTAGAAACACGTCTGCCAAGAGCATTCCAGGCATACGCTATACGATTTAGGTTCGTGTAGTACGCAGGCCATTCCATACCTTCAATATCTTCACTTTCCATTGTGTATTATACCTCAACAGCCCTGTATAGGCGGGTATTGTCGCCCATAAACAGAAAGTCAGGACTTACGGTATCTCCAAACGAACGGGCACGATCCATAATAATCTCACTGAAATACCGCTGTGCTGTAACGGTGCCGCAAAGATATGCAGCTGCGTTCGGCCATTGTGTATAATACCTGCCCACACCATAATGCCTAGGTCATATCGATGACTTTCATTAACATTCTGTGGTGTGTGACGTGATCCCCTCTCTCCCAACACTAACTGGTAGCCAGAATCACTTGTGGCAGTGAAGCGGGATTCGTCAGAGAACATTACTCTGGTCTACTGCTGCTGACGCCAATCAGCTCCCTACACCAACGAACTCTTTCTTGACAATGGCGTGGTTGAAGTGGCATGCATTTAACAGGCCTCTGAGCATACAAACCAGCCTGATTTAATCGCCGTAAAATTGTTCTCCTAGAGACACGTGTACTGGCAGCGGTGGCAAGGGATGCAGCGATCTGCCTAGAATTGATATGCCTATTCCTTTTCGCCACTAGGGCTATGTATCGATCCTCTTGCGTTGTGATGGGCCCTGTACGTCAACCGACATGTTTCCACATACCGTTTCCATCTTCAGCGGCCATTTTTAATTGCGAGATGACCCTTTCGGATACATCTACACTACTGGCCATTAAAATTGCTACACCAAGAAGAAATGAAGATGATAAACGGGTATTCATTGGACAGATATATTACACTAGAACTGACATGTGATTGCATTTTCACGCAATTTAGGTGATAGACCCTGAAAAATAAGTACCCAGAACAACCACATCTGGCCGTAATAATGGCCTTCATACGCCTGGGCATTGAGTCAAACAGAGCTTGGATGGCGTGTACAGGTACAGCTGCCCATGCAGCTTCAACACGATACCACTGTTCATCAAGAGTAGTGACTGGCGTATTGTGACGAGCCAGTTGATCGGCCACCATTGACCAGACGTTTTCAATTGGTTAGAGATCTGGAGAATGTGCTGGCCAGGGCAGCAGTCGAACATTTTCTCTATCCAGAAAGGCCCGTACAGGACGTGCAACATGCGGTCGTGCATTATCCTGCTGAAATGTAGGGTTTCGCAGGGATCGAATGAAGGGTAGAGCCACGGGCCGTAACACATCTGAAATGTAACGTCCACTGTTCAAAGTGCCGTCAATGCAAACAAGAGGTGACCGAGACGTGTAACTAGTGATACCCCAAACCATCATGCCGAGTCATACGCCAGTATGGCGATGACGAATACACGCTGCCAATGTGCGCTCACCGCGATGTCGCCAAACACGGATGAGACCATCATGATGCGGTAAACAGAACCTGGATTCATCCGAAAAAATGACATTTTGCCATTCGTTCACCCACGTTCGTCGTTGAGTACACCATCGCACGCGCTCCTGTTTGTGATGCAGCGTCAGGGGTAACCGCAGCCATGGTCTCCGAGCTGATAGTCCATGCTGCTGCAAACTTCGTCGAACTGTTCGTGCAGATGGTTGTTGTGTTGCAAACGTCCCCATCTGTTGACTCAGGGATCGAGACGTGGCTGCACGATCCGTTACAGCCATGCGGATAAGATGCTTGTCATCTCGACTGTTAGTGATACGAGGCCGTTGGAATCCAGCACGGCGCTCTGTATTATCCTCCTGAACCCACCAATTCCATATTCTGCTAACAGTCATTGGATCACGACCAACGCGAGTAGCAATGTCGCGATACGATAAACCGGAATCGCGATAGGCAACAATCCGACCTTTATCAAAGTCGGAAACGTGATGGTACGCATTTCTCCTCCTTACACGAGGCATCACAACAACGTTTCACCAGGCAACGCTGGTCAACTGCTGTTTGTGTACGAGAAATCGGTTGGAAACTAGCCTGATGTCAGCACGTTGTAGGCGTCGCCACCGGCGCCAACGTTGTGTGAATGCTCTGAAAAGCTAAGCATTTGCATATCACAGCATCTTCTTCCTGTCGGTTAAATTTGGCGTCTGTAGCACGTCATCTTCGTGGTGTAGCAATTTTAATGGCCAGTAATGTTTTATTGTGGCCACAATAGTGACCCTTTGACCGGCTTCCAGCAGTCCAACTGCTCATCCACGAGCATAGGTGCTCAAAAGATGTAATGCAAACATATTGCCGTACCACACAAAATGTCGTACTAATCGGTTCCACAACAAACTCCGTCAAACCTCGTACTGCACGTACTGTCGAATGCTCACAGAGCATTCGTGCACAGACGTCGCTGCAGCAAACACGTCCCGCCCTCTACATTTCATTTTACTATGACTGGTCGGATGTTCCGCACCCATTGCCGGTTGTTCCATAACAATTACTAGCAAGCGTCAGTTGTTCCTTAGCAATCGTGAAGCATTGTAGAACAGGTTTTCTTCCTTCGGGTACTATGGTAGCTTACCATCGTGAAGTATGAGATTTGAATGTTATGTACATACGTTGAGTGTATGTGACTATAGTGGGTGTGTTTGTCATGTATGATGATTAGAGAAGCGACAGCGCGAAACCTGGTGCCGGCGCATAGCTACTCTCGGACAGCACCAAGCAGGAAATATTTCTGTGCAGGCACCTTTTGTGAAATTTTACGGTAGCGCAGTGCAAAAACGCAAATGCAGCAAAAGAAAGGGCTCCTATCTAAAAGCTGAAGAATCGCAAAGGGTGAAAGAAAAACCAAGCCTGTTTTTCAGACTTTAGCTTACTCGTATACTAACAAAACCTTTCTGCTTTGGAACTTGTTCAGAGGAGGAATAAACAACGTATGAAACGTATGCCAAATTTATAAAGGAAAACTGTTTTTAATCCGTAAATAACAAAATTTAGAAATGTATTATGTACACCGTATTTGCAGAATGATCACTGATGGTATTTTGAAATTAAAATCGAAATACGCCTGTTGCAGAACACTCTTAAATTTTAGCAGGGAAAAACAATTTTGCGCGCTCTCAGTTCACGCATAAAAAGATAAGATAGCAGTTTAAAGAAATGTGACGTGAAGCTACATCAATCCGGATTACTGAGAGTCAAGGAGCGGCTATTCCAGTGAGGCAGCTTTTAGACGGAGTCTCCGAGTAGCTCCTGTTAAAGGAAAAGAAAGAAACTTGAAACAGTCGCTGGTAGTAGTCTAGGAGTAACTCCGCTTCTTCAGTCCTACATACATTATCTGATCAAAAATATCCGGACACCCCTTTATAATGCGAAATTCACTACTGGAACTTACGACTGGTGGAAGTCGCTGTCTTGTATGCAAATCGCAGTTTTTAAATGGAAGGGAGGTCATGTGATGTGTCGGGCAGATAGGAGAGTACACAAGATAATCAATGGAGTCTTTCACTTGGGCATAGCTTTATTCATTTTCGAATAGAACAAGACAAATGCTGCTGATAACACACAAAGACCTCAGCATGTGTTCGACGTGCTGTCCACGATATTGTAGGGTTGTTTTTATACGTGTCACCCATTCCTCCTAAACTTAAATCAGCAGAAGTACCCGAATTGAGCACAATCCTCAGCAACCCGCACCCTGAGGTTTGCAAGGTTTCTGACTTTCATCGCATACACCATTGCCTTCACATGTCATCAAATACGAGGGCTGCTCGGAAAGTAAGGTAATGGAAACCACTGTGAAAATCAAAATTTTTTTATTCGCAACAGTAAGCCACCTTTCCAGCTACCTCTCTAAGTAGTCGCCTCTCCGACTCAGACATTTGTCGTGGCGTTGTACAAACTTTCCAGTAGCCTCGTCTCAGAAAGCAGCATCTGTGCTTTCCGCCAATTGTTTACGCTGGTCTGCCTTCAGTTGTTTGTACCAAAATTTTGTCTTCGTAGCCAGCCAATTAAGGGCTGCATTGTGGGTGATCAAACATTTCCCATCGGAAAGGCTGCAAGAGCATTTTCTTTGCCCCTGCAGAATATTACTGAGAAGTATCTTCAAGAAAGAAACGCATGACATTTATGTTATGTGGGCTGCATATCATCAGGCGAAATCTCACACCAGATCTACATACTTCGCGGGAGACACTGTTGTTTCAGGCATTTCTACGTGATCACTTTGCTCTCTGAACTGAAAAGAGCGACGTGAAGCGATCGACAGGCACACTAAAGACACTGCACAACACAACTGTGCAAAGTTCCATCGGATTTTCACAGTGGTTTCCATTTCGTGCCAAATCGGACCTTACTTTCCGATTACCCCTCGTATATAAATCTAATAGACCCCAATCTGGGGAATACGGTAGTCATTCGACTGAACCACTACGATCATTTATGTGTGACGCTCGATGTTGATTTAAGGCTGACCGCAGTTTTCAGAGAGAAGAGGCGAGTGCTGTTCTCCGGTCCCTCAGTGAGCGATGGCAGAACACCGTTTGATGTTGCTTCATCCGCGGCAGTTTCCGATCATAAAGCTTTCGGTTTGCTTGCCACAGAGACAATATCACGGAATTTCGTGGGAAGTTTCACCACCCCGCTGTTGGGAATGGGTGGTGTTAGGTGGCGTTGCTAGATATCCTCTGCGATAACACGGAAGGTTCTCTCTACTGATGTCAAGGCGATCTCAGAGTGTCGTTACGACTGTGTTAACGCCAGCAGCTTCCACGTAACCTATAACGTAGAAATATCAACCATAATTCACGAATTAAAAAAAAGCTGTGCTCATTGTTTTTCACGCGTTGTTCTCTATCAGTTTGATGTGTCACATTACCAACATTTCATTTTAAAATTACGAATTGCATCGAAGATGGCGGCATCCAAATACACCGCTGTATCAACTACATAGCCTCCCAGGTTTTCTCCCTCTCCCATCTCATAATACTTGACTTAAAATTTCGTTTGCCCTCCCGTTTTTGTTTTGACAGGGTGATTCCACACCTATGGACCACACTATATATTAAAAATTTCTTACGTTGACAAATAGTTACAACAGGCTCTTAAAACGTTGAATAGTGTGTAATCTTAATCTTATTAAGCACATCGATGCAAGTATTAAATTCGTTCTTTTCCAGACGAATGTTGCAGTAGGCGTGTCCATTTGAAGGGGCCTCCTTTGATACTACGCATTGATCTTACCAAGAAGTGGATGTGTATGAGTAGGTATATGTTTGATGTATTTTATCTTTGGAACTAGGTGACCTTGCGTTCTTGCTCGTTCTTACTTGCCCGCTGCCGCACTGGAGCATTTCGAAACTTGCTAGGTTTACGACGTACCCATATGGAAGGTGCGTGGGGCCGGGTATTTTAATGTAATAATTTTTTCATAATGCGGGGCCACAGTCACAATATATTTCTTTAAAGTCAGTACCGCCATTTGACTGTTATTTATTTACAGAGTTACATTTACACTTACACAATCATGATTTCGGCTTCAAAGTGCCATTATCAAGTGTTTTAAGTGTTATAAATTACCTAAGATGGCACAGTGTTGTATTAAAATACACACAATGTATCTAATAGTGTATTTTAATCCGACAGTATACCATCTTAGGGAATTTATAACGCTTAAAACACTTGATAATGGTACTTTGAAGTCGAAATCATGATTGTGTAAGTGCAAATGTAACACTGTAAATAAACAACAGTCTAATGGCGGTACTGACTTTAAAGAAATATTTTAATATAATTACGGTAAATACAGAATCCCACTAACAAAATCAACGTGAATACATACATCAGGACTCTGACTACGCCTCCCTTTCAACGGATCATGTTACAGTTCTGAGATTTCCCTAAGATCTGTTGTCCCACTTGTCCTGTGTCACTGCCCGTGGTTTGCTAACCCGAAAAATGCCGTGTAAACCAATAACGAACATTCCGGTTGGGGACAAAATAACATGTAATCGGTTCGGCCGCAGAATTAGCCAGGATGACCAAATAATAACTTTAAATCTCTTTATGTCTTTTACTTCACATTTGGAACCTTTTGTTGTTAGAATAACGGTTTTCATTTGTTGTCAGTCTCCGGCTGATGATACAGTTTCACGCGCAGCTTTGTTACGCAAGAGGAATCGGTACTTCCCACGTGACCTCATCAACACTAAGCCGCAGCGTTACGCAATGTAGATTTGTCTTACGTAAGGAAACTGTTTATCAATCACCATCGCCAGCAGCGTATGATAATTATCGAAGTGTAACTGTAAACATCATAAATCTTCATCGCGCACGTTATACATTTTATTCACTGAACAGCTACAATGAGTTGACCTTTACCATTCCTCATTTACACGCTCGCTGCACATGTCAGTAAGTCGCTCCCAACTGATTTAACTAGCGCCCGGCCTAAGAGCAGCACATGCAGGACTCTCGAGTAATAACTGTAAAAATTGAAACATGTCGATCTGGGGCCTGACAGCCGTACGATAGATAGCAGAATATGTCGATGATGGGGCCATTACAGATGCGCAGAGAGCTTAGTTGGATAAGTATAGGTAAGATAGGTAGCAGTGGTGTTTTTGATAGAATAATTGCAGCAGATATCAAGCGTGCCTTCAGAGATAATTCCTGCATTAAGGTTGATCTAGGGTACGGATCTACAGGCACAACAATAACTTCGGCAGTACCCTAGGGCTGTTACTATTCACAATACAGGGTATTCGCTTTATCTGAAGACACTGAAATACATCAAAAACAGCACATTGGATCCCGAAAATTTGGGATTAAAGTTTCTTCGTGTCGCAGGCGAACATCCAATGATACCAAAGGTATTAAACTCAACCCTCAACCCCACCCCGTGTGTGGGGGCGGGGGGAGGGGCATTTTTTATTGCAGATTCTGAATTTACGTAGCAAAATACATAAGTTTAGTGGGAAACATTTTTTCGTTACGCTACAGATGCCGCTGTAAATGGTGAAATCAAAATCGTTAAAAAAATCAAATGTTTCAAAATGTCATCCCATGACACTTGACTTAACCCTCCACTTCCATGGTGCGAGGGTAGGACAGGTAATTATTTCATAACTTTTAATGGGACTGCACTGCCTATTATGATAAGTCGTAGTTCGCTACACGGCCACAGTGGCGCATTGAGCAGTCTCCTTTTTATTTTGTCGGAGGAATACAGCGTTGAGGATGGGGTTTCCCATTAAAATTTATGGAATAATTGCCTGTCCTACCCTCGCAGCTTGGCGGTGGGTAATTAATTCAAATGTCACTGGGCAGCATTTTGAAACATGCGATTTTCTATCCATTTTGATTTTTCAGATTTCAACGTCATTTGTCACGAAACGAAAAAAATGTTTCAGACAAAACATACGTATTTTTTTTCTTTACTATCCGAATCCGTAATACAAAAAATGGGAGTTCCCATTTAAGATTTCAAAGTTGCACCCCGCACCCACACACGGTGTGGACTTGGCGGTCGAGTTTGGTATCACTGGATGTCCTCCTCCGAGACGAACAAATTTTAAGTGTAAATTGTTCGGATCCGATGTGTACTTTTCGAAACACTTCAGTGTCTTCAGGTGTAGTGTATAAGCACAAATGAGCACCTCGTTCAGGCCTTGACTGCCCAAAGGACTTCTACCGGCCACCATGTCATCCTCTGTCATTCGGCGTCATGCAGATGAGGTATGAAGGGACATGCGGCCAGCGCACCGCACTCCCGGCCGTGTTGCCGACTTTCCAGATCGTGGAGTCGCTCCTTCTCATTCAAGTAGCTCCTCAACTGGCATCACGAGGCTGAGTGCTCACCGTACCATTCCTCTTAGCAAGGAAAACTCCTGGGCAATGCTGTGAATCGAGCCCGGGTCCTTCGCATGGCAGCCACCTCCGCTGACCACTCAGCTAAGGAGACAAAAATTTGTTACCTTCTGGAGGCATCACGCTATTAGTATGCACACCGCCTGTAGCCTTGACGATGGCCTCATTTCTGCAAGAAAGGAAATCGACAAGTTTCAGTTATGCCGTATACAGCTGAAACCACTCATTGGTGATTCTATGCCATCATAGACCTTCCAGGTGCTCATTACCACAGAGATTTTGAAAGGTGGCTACACTGAGTCACAGCGCCAGAGATTGCGGCAAAGAGTATTATTCAGCCGCCTCCACTGGCAGTGTTTGTTGAGATGTGGTAGTGGAGAGTGCTTATTGAGAAGTAGCAGTAGGCAGTGCTTGTTGAGATGTAGCAGTGGTGAGTCGTTGTTGAGAAGTTCCCATGGAGAGTGCTTGTTCAGATGTTGTCATATTGTTTTGATAGGCTAGACACCAGATATTGTTGGATTGGGGATGCTGTAATGATTAGAGTGTGCTTTTCGTCAATATACGTATATGAAGGTAAAAAATTCCTTTTTTTATTATTTCAATGTCTTAAACAATAATGCCTCTTGGTCACAGGTTCAGTCAACAAAGCATCTGGCTCGTGTTCTTGTACACTCCTGGAAATTGAAATAAGAACACCGTGAATTCATTGTCCCAGGAAGGAGAAACTTTATTGACACATTCCTGGGGTCAGATACATCACACGATCACACTGACAGAACCACAGGCACATAGACACAGGCAACAGTGCATGCACAATGTTGGCACTAGTTCAGTGTATATCCACCTTTTGCAGCAATGCAGGCTGCTATTCTCCCATGGAGACGATCGTAGAGATGCTGGATGTAGTCCTGTGGAACGGCTTGCCATGCCATTTCCACCTGGCGCCTCAGTTGGACCAGCGTTCGTGCTGAACGTGCAGACCGTGTGAGACGATGCTTCATCCAGTCCCAAACATGGTCAATGGGGGACAGATCCGGAGATCTTGCTGGCCAGGGTAGTTGACTTACACTTTCTAGAGCACGTTGGGTGGCACGGGATACATGCGGACGTGCATTGTCCTGTTGGAACAGCAAGTTCCCTTGCCGGTCTAGGAATGGTATAACGATGGATTCGATGACGGTTTGGATGTACCGTGCACTATTCAGTGTCCCCTCGACGATCACCAGTGGTGTACGGCCAGTGTAGGAGATCGGTCCCCACACCATGATGCCGGGTGTTGGCCGTGTGTGCCTCGGTCGTATGCAATCCTGATTGTGGCGCTCACCTGCACGGCGCCAAACACGCATACGACCATCATTGGCACCAAGGCAGAAGCGACTCTCATCGCTGAAGACGACACGTCTCCATTCGTCCCTCCATTCACGCCTGTCGCGACACCACTGGAGGCGGGCTGCACGATGTTGGGGCGTGAGCGGAAGACGGCCTAACGGTGTGCGGGACCGTAGCCCAGCTTCATGGAGACGGTTGCGAATGGTCCTCGCCGATACCCCAGGAGCAACAGTGTCCCTAATTTGCTGGGAAGTGGCGGTGCGGTCCCCTACGGCACTGCGTAGGATCCTACGGTCTTGGCGTGCATCCGTGCGTCGCTGCGGTCCGGTCCCAGGTCGACGGGCACGTGCACCTTCTGCCGACCACTGGCGACAACATCGATGTACTGTGGAGACCTCACGCCCCACGTGTTGAGCAATTCGGCGGTACGTCCACCCGGCCTCCCACATGCCCACTATACGCCCTCGCTCAAAGTCCGTCAACTGCACATACGGTTCACGTCCACGCTGTCGCGGCATGCTACCAGTGTTAAAGACTGCGATGGAGCTCTGGATGCCACGGCAAACTGGCTGACACTGACGGCGGTGGTGCTCAAATGCTGCACAGCTAGCGCCATTCGACGGCCAACACCGCGGTTCCTGGTGTGTCCGCTGTGCCGTGCGTGTGATAATTGCTTGTACAGCCCTCTCGCAGTGTCCGGAGCAAGTATGGTGGGTCTGACACACCGGTGTCAATGTGTTCTTTTTTCCATTTCCAGGAGGGTATTAGACTGTATTTCTGGTTTCTATGTGCAATTATAGTATTTCTGTTTTTTTTAAAATTACTTCAGTATAAATGGTGTTTAAAATATCTGGTCTTATTGAGGAAGAACCGTGCCAGATGTGTACGTTGAATCACACTTCCACACACAGAACAGCTACACTTGCGTTTTGTTGTTTCCTAGGTTTTATAGTTGCTGGGGACTTAATTAATTAATTGTGTAAACGGAAATTTTCTTTCATTCTTTGTTGTTGTTCTATGCAGTCAGATTGCGTACTAATACTAATCAGGGCCAACCGTTTACGAGACTTCGTAATCGGACACACAGCGACTGAAATTAAAAAAAAATATTTGCATTCATAATATAATTAAGCCCCCATGCACGCGGCGACCGCTGCTTCGGATCGTCCCTTGGAATTCTTCTGATTGTAAAAATAGCAGACAGTAGTATTGTTGTAGTAATTTGTAGTTTAGTAATTGTAGTCTATATGGCATGTGTAGATTTGGTAATTGTCATTCTTCTAATGGTATTTTTTTTGCAGAATTTAATTTTTGTTGTCTTGTATACAGGTGTGACAATTTTCTGCAATTGTGAAGGTTTTAATTGTTCGTTAGGCGTGTTTGTCGGGAAGCATTTCGTGTGAATGGTATTGTTGGAGATAAAGTCTCATTGTGTGTAATTTTCGTATAGTGACGAGTTTTGTATGTTTTGTAAATGATTACGCGATCGATGAAAAAGGCAAAAGTGATGGACAGTCAGAATGACGAAATTGTTGACATGGCGAACTCGCCAACACAGGAGAACAGTATGATGAATAATGAAGTTGAAAACAATTTAATAAGTCGGGAAAATAGTCCGGAACCATTTCAAAACTTTTCACAATCAAAAATTTTCAGAATACGAGATTAACGACAGAAGATTCTGGAATAGTATCGAACACAGATAGCTTTACAGCTATGACGAAGGAAGCTGGTTTTACGGGAAACGTTAGGGGCAAAAAGACTTTCGAACCAGTCAATGTGGAGCAGTTGATGAGTGCAACATTAAATTTGGGATCTGAATTAAAAACAGTGGGATCACGGTTAGACTCACAAATAGGAACAATTAAAACAGAGATAGGAACAATTAAAATTGATATGGGAACAATGGAAACACGGTTAGACTCATGAATAGGGACATGTTTCAAAAACATGGAAGATGAATTAAAGAAAGAAATTAGAGAAGAAGTACAACCGATTTTGTATGCTCACGATAATAGATTAATTTCAATAGAAATCAGACAAAAGGAACAGGATAGAGAACAGGAAGAAAGAGATCGCGTGATAGTACAAAAATTTTCAGAGTTAAATATACAACGTGCACACGATAAGGAAGAAATATTTGAAAGAATCGAGGAATCCGTACCAAATGACAGATTAAATAACTTAACACAACAGTATGAACAATTAACTACTAAATGTGTCAATACTGAAACCCGAGTCGCGACACTTACGGAAGACGTAAATAAACACAAGGAACAAATAGGTGACTTATCGGAAAGAGTTGAGGAGATTGCAGATAAATTGACAAGTCTTAGTTTAAATGGGGACAGAGATTCAGATGACACAGCTCCATTGCCATTTGCAGAAACAGAGGAGTACCAGAACATAAATAAACATGTTGAAAATCAGGGAAAATTTAATGAACGCATTAAAAGGGAATTTGAGGCATTAGGAAAGCAAGTCAAACAAATTGAAGGCGAAATCGTAGGAAAAGACAGCAGAAGAAATTTAGAATCACAGATAGCAGAGGGGTTTGAAGAAAATAATTTGTTTCATTTACGAGATGCAACAAGAGAGCGCCAGGCGCGCGAACTTGATAATAATCGACATTGGGACTGGGACAGACGTGGTAGGTCTTTGTCGCCACGAGGAGAAAACTTTGACTATAAACACTTCTTAACTGTTCGGAAATTTAAGATCTTTCGCAATTCTAAGAACGACATACATCCATGTTCATAACTAGATCAATTTATGTACGCACTTCCACCAAATTGGCTACTAAGTCACAAACTGGAAATTATGTGCGGCTATTAAGTCCTCAGGGGATTCACTACGCTAAGTGAATATGTGCCGTAGCGTGCACAGGGCCCCGAGCTGTAGTGGTGCTATTTACCTTTTAGTTTTCTGCACTGCTGCCTACTCTTTTACTATTCTTTGTATCTATCAAAATAACTCTTCAACTATCAATCTATCTAGAGAGTCGGTAAAGAATAACCGGATATTACTATCTTACCCAAAAGTGATTTCGGAAATTACCATTTGGACTTACGGTACCTTCAGCAGCATTCATTCGTAGTTTAAACGAAATTTTACCTGTTAATCTTCGTGACAATATTACTTCATACACTCCTGGAAATTGAAATAAGAACACCGTGAATTCATTGTCCCAGGAAGGGGAAACTTTATTGACACATTCCTGGGGTCAGATACATCACATGATCACACTGACAGAACCACAGGCACATAGACACAGGCAACAGAGCATGCACAATGTCGGCACTAGTACAGTGTATATCCACCTTTCGCAGCAATGCAGGCTGCTATTCTCCCATGGAGACGATCGTAGAGATGCTGGATGTAGTCCTGTGGAACGGCTTGCCATGCCATTTCCACCTGGCGCCTCAGTTGGACCAGCGTTCGTGCTGGACGTGCAGACCGCGTGAGACGACGCTTCATCCAGTCCCAAACATGCTCAATGGGGGACAGATCCGGAGATCTTGCTGGCCAGGGTAGTTGACTTACACCTTCTAGAGCACGTTGGGTGGCACGGGATACATGCGGACGTGCATTGTCCTGTTGGAACAGCAAGTTCCCTTGCCGGTCTAGGAATGGTAGAACGATGGGTTCGATGACGGTTTGGATGTACCGTGCACTATTCAGTGTCCCCTCGACGATCACCAGTGGTGTACGGCCAGTGTAGGAGATCGCTCCCCACACCATGATGCCGGGTGTTGGCCCTGTGTGCCTCGGTCGTATGCAGTCCTGATTGTGGCGCTCACCTGCACGGCGCCAAACACGCATACGACCATCATTGGCACCAAGGCAGAAGCGACTCTCATCGCTGAAGACGACACGTCTCCAGTTCGTCCCTCCATTCACGCCTGTCGCGACACCACTGGAGGCGGGCTGCACGATGTTGGGGCGTGAGCGGAAGACGGCCTAACGGTGTGCGGGACCGTAGCCCAGCTTCATGGAGACGGTTGCGAATGGTCCTCGCCGATACCCCAGGAGCAACAGTGTCCCTAATTTGCTGGGAAGTGGCGGTGCGGTCCCCTACGGCACTGCGTAGGATCCTACGGTCTTGGCGTGCATCCGTGCGTCGCTGCGGTCCGGTCCCAGGTCGACGGGCACGTGCACCTTCCGCCGACCACTGGCGACAACATCGATGTACTGTGGAGACCTCACGCCCCACGTGTTGAGCAATTCGGCGGTACGTCCACCCGGCCTCCCGCATGCCCACTATACGCCCTCGCTCAAAGTCCGTCAACTGCACATACGGTTCACGTCCACGCTGTCGCGGCATGCTACCAGTGTTAAAGACTGCGATGGAGCTCCGTATGGCACGGCAAACTGGCTGACACTGACGGCGGCGGTGCACAAATGCTGCGCAGCTAGCGCCATTCGACGGCCAACACCGCGGTTCCTGGTGTGTCCGCTGTGCCGTGCGTGTGATCATTGCTTGTTCAGCCCTCTCGCAGTGTCCGGAGCAAGTATGGTGGGTCTGACACACCGGTGTCAATGTGTTCTTTTTTCCATTTCCAGGAGTGTATGTTGACGATATTCTTATTACTAAACGTTCTTGGAATGAGCACAACAAAATTTTGGATTCATTATTACGTATTTTTGCAAGAGTTGGCATTACAGTGAACTTGGAAAAATCTGAATTTGGTCGTTCTCAGGTGAAATTTCTTGGTCATATTATTTCTACAGAAGGTATTCTTCCTGATCCAGAGAAACTAGATGCTATTCGTAATTATGCTGTTCCTACTACAAAACGTGATGTTCGTAGTTTCCTTGGTGTCTGTAATTTTCTTAGACGCTTTGTTAGATTGGACGATTTGGCCACACCTCGTTTATGTGAACTATCTGGAAAGAATTCTAATTGGTGTTGGGATGAGGAAGCTCAATCAGAATTTGACCAACTTCGTGATGCCTTAGTTGCTGCTCCACTTCTTTCACGTCCAGATTTATCTAAAGATTTTTGTTTGGCGACGGACTCATCATACAAAGGCCTAGGTGCACATTTATTTCAAGAGATAGAAGATAACGGCGTTGTAGTGTAGAAAACTATTGCCGATCTGTTCTTGCCAAATGCAAATTATGTCAAAAGGCTAAGCCGCCAACTATTTCTCACAGAGCACCGTTGTTTCCTATCATTCCAGCGAAATTAAAGGACATGGCTGCAGTCGATTTGTTCAGTCCAGTGGTTCGTTCTACTAATGGTTTTGCTTACATTTTGGTAGCAGTGGAATTGATATAAAAATATGTGTGTTTTACACCTTTACGCAAAGCAATAGCTCGTTCAGTATCTAATGCTTTCATCAAACATTTTCTTAAAGAAGTGGGTCATGTTGATAAGGTTATATCAGATAATGGATCACAGTTTCGCTCTAAAATTTGGCTTCGTACTCTACGGCGTCGTAAGATTAAACCAATTTTCATTTCACGTTTTCACCCTCAATTTAATGCTTCAGAGAGATGGATGAAGGAAATCAATAAATTGTGTCGACTTTATTGTCATCAGAATCACAGAACGTGGGATCAGTATCTTCATATTTTTCAAAATACTCTGAATGAACTCCCTAATGATTCAACTTCTTTACCACCTATACTGATATTAAAAAATAAAGCACCGACAAATCGCATTTCTGAAATCGTTCCTTTTCCGCCTACACGGAAACTGCGGCATTCTGAAGTTGTCAACCTGGCTCTGCAAAATATTGCATCGGCGGCTGCTAGAAGAGAGAAATCAGCTAAACGTCCTGGTCGTTTAAAAACTTTGTCAGTTGGTCAAATGGTGTTAATTAAGTCTCATCGCTTGTCTCACAAAGGAAAAGGCTTGTGTCGCAAATTTTTTCTGCTTTATAACGGTCCATATAGAGTTCGCAAAATTATTCATGATAACACTGTCGAAGTAGAAACTCTTAAATCTCGGCGCTCTAAGGGAATACATCATACATCGAACGTTAAAATTTTTGTGGAATGACATACTTTTGAGAGACTTAACAGTTACATGTAAACACGCAGAGAATACAAGGATACCGCGCCGTGTACCTGCGGCGGCACATACTCAAAGCAACAGTCAAGTCTGCGCGCCGCACAAGGCAGTCGTTGACCGCAAACAATTACTTCCTACGTCACGCGTACCTACAGCTGATCGAGCGCTCAGTGTGAATGCACTGACAGCCGTAAACAAATAAATTTCTCCGAATAAATTCAGTATAAAGCTATAGTGACTTGATAAATTACGTTATTAACGTTCAGTATTTTTCAGGATACGCTTGTATAAAATATTTAAGAACTTCAAGTAAATTCTGTGTGTGTCCGACGTTAAGAGGACTTGCTATCAGGAAAATTTCAGGAAGAACGTAATTTCGAAGAAGAAAGTGATAAACTAAAAAGGTAACTATTAATTGAGTTTATTTTTCAGGTAACATATTTCCACTTAGGTACGTACTTTAGACGTAATTTGCTGCTCGCGGTTACGTGATTCATACTTCGTGCTAAATTTCATGTTCTATGAATTTACTTGTGAAGCGACGTGCTTGCGTACATTAACTGATTTTGACAATGATTGATTAATGAACAAGGTTGTTACTTGTGTATATTATGCATCGCTTGGCTGCACTGCTTTTTCACTGATGTCATATTTTTCTATTATGTGCCTGTTGTGCTTATTTATTTAAATTATAATTGTCACCTGATTAATTGTGCTGATATGGTTATGTATGTAGGTTACACTTTGTGATTTATCTGCTTGCGCCTTCATGTTTACTTATTAAGATTACATATGAACATTTATTTGCTTACGCTGATATGGTAGTAATGACCTGTTTATTATGTAAGATACATTTTTGCTGCTTTGCGTATGGATTGCATATTTACACATTTCTGTTTTGTTGTCATAACTACTCTTTAATTTGGTATATAGAAATGCTGATATACTGTGTATGAACATAGAGTTTAGGTTACACTATGGTATTAATTATAGATTGTTCGCTTGGCAGAGCCTCGTTGTAGGGATTGTGCTGCATCCACTTGTTGACATTGCATTCTGTTCTCTACTGGTATATTTACTCGCTATTGCATGTTTTGCTTACGCTCAGTGCCTTATATTTTTAAGATAAGAAAATGAACTGCTATAATTCTACGAACGACATTGGTACAAGAAACTTCATTGAAGTCACATGAGCTGGAGGTTTTATGGAAGCTGTATAAATTTACGCTAATAGGAAGGAAGCTAACGACATGACACACCAACACTAGGTTTAGACCATTGACAGTTATTACACTGCATTTTTCGTGAGCAATTGAAATAGCAAGTGACACTTGACACAAGAAATACTCCACATGTTTGCTTCTGTTTTGCCATGATTCTTAAAGTGGTGTACACACTGTGAATTATTACTATCATTCACACTCCGTACTCATACTTACTTACTGAAAGTTATTCAAACTAAAGGCTGTTAGAGGTCATGTATGCATTTCTTTTATTTAATGATGGACAAGGTAACCAAAATGTATTTTATAATTCATAATGAGTAGAAGATTTGGATCAGATGGATTACACAGAGGTTGTGTGTGGACATTGTGTCTTCGGATTGTATGGGATGATAAATTGAAGTTTACACTAGGATTTTGTCGGTACTTGTTCGAGGAGACTGACTAGAGGAAAGAGTTGTTATGGAAGTGAAATGATATTGGTGATAAGGTTTATATGTATCGACGTATTGAAGAGGTATTATTGAGGTATTGAGATTATGTGAAGTTGATGATTATTGGAGTTTTGGTGGACAAGAGGTAAGGTAAATGATATTGATGATAAGGTTTATATGTATCGACGTAAAAGGTAATATTGAAGTATTAAGTTTATGTGATGTTGATGATTATTGGAGTTTTGGTGGATAAGAGGTAAAGTAAGTGAGGAGCATATTTTTTTTTGTTGATTTATATGGAACAAGGAAGATGAAATTGGCAGACTAGAACACTCAAGTAGAAGGAAGATAGTCTACACACACACCTTGTTAAATCACTAAGCAGTATATATATACTTTTTTTTTTGGAGAGAGGAAGCATTTGCATATCTTGGCACACTGACAGTTGTTCAGTAACCGTACATTTTGATTTGGCTTGGCAAACATTGGTCTTGACATGATGACTACGACGTTGACTAACTATTATTGACTGTTATACACTGCTGCCACTACTACTTGATACACAAGTTGAACATAAAATTTTGGACAGAATTGCATTTACACAGTTAACACTATTCAATTACACAGTAGTACTTAATGTGGATGAAAGATGAGTGAGTGTGTTTTGTGTGTTTCCCCTTCCTAATCCCAAATAATTGGTACCGACCTATCTCCTAAATATTATTTTACTTGTTTGTTGTAGCTTGCACTGACACCCATAAATATTATAGGTTTACTGTTATTTGTGTGTTTGTAATATTTAATATGACAATTATCTGATATCATTTGTGTGTTTATTACAATTTGTATGTTTAGTGTAAGAGCATTGATAATAATTTTGTAAAAGCAATTGTGTGTGCCTTCAAACTGTTTTCGTGCTTGCACCTATTCAACATTGCTGGGTGCCACTTGGAAATATTTAATTTCTGCTGATAAACTCTGATGAACTGTCTGATTAGTGACAGTGAATATTATGGATTGTTACCTGCACCTGTTCAACATTACTGGGTACCACTGTTGGAACTGCTTATACTGAGATAATGTCACTTGTTGGTGTCTGCACCTGTTCAACATTGCTGGGTGCCACTGATGGACTGCTTCTACTGAAATGATGTCACTTGTTGCTGTCTGCACCTGTCAACATTGCTGGGTGCCACTGATGGAATTGCTTCTACTAAAATGATGTCATTTGTTGGTGTCTGCACCTGCTCAACATTACTGGGTGCCACTGATGGAACTTTTTCTACTAAAATGATGTCACTTGTTGGTGTCTGCACCTGCTCAACATTGCTGGGTGCCACTGTTGGAACTGCTTCTATTGAAATAATGTCACTTGTTGGTCTCTGCACCTGCTCAACATTACTGGGTGCCACTGATGGACTGCTTCTACTGAAATGATGTCACTTGTTGGTGTCTGCACCTGCTCAACATTACTGGGTGCCACTGATGGACTGCTTCTGCTGAAATGATGTCACTTGTTGGTGTCTGCACCAGTTCAACATTACTGGGTGCCACTAATGGGCTGCTTCTACTGAGATAATGTCACTTGTTGGTGTCTGCGCCTGATCGCCATTTTTGGGTGCCACTGTTGAAGCTGTTTAAATATTCTGATGAAATATGAGACTGCTATTTGCACCTGTTGCACGTCGTAGTTCCCAAAGAACGATGGAGTTTTCACTGGGTCACAGTTGTTCGCTATTGGTATGAAAAACATTCTGGACATTTCGAGCTAATGATCTGGCCGCCCAGATCGCCCGACGTGAATCCCATCAAACATTTATGGGACATAATCGAGAGGTCAGTTCGTGTACAAAATCGTGCCACTAGCAATACATTCGCAATTAGGGACGGCTATAGAAGCAGCTTGGCACAATATTTCTGCAGGGAACTTCCAACGACTTGTTAATTTGAAGAGACTAAAAATTGTGACACTTCAAACCACTTTAATTGCCTCTGATCAGCTACAGACCAGTATATTCATACAAGTCGTTCTCTTATCTCCAAAGGTCTCTTTAATTTTCCTGTAGGCAGTATCTATCTTACCCCTAGTGAGATAGGCCTCTACATCCTTACATTTGTCCTCTAGCCATCCCTGCTTAGCCATTTTGCACTTCCTGTCGATCTCATTTTTGAGACGTTTGTATTCCTTTTTGCCTGCTTCATTTACTGCATTTTTATATTTTCTCCTTTCATCAATTAAATTCAATATTTTTTCTGTTACCCAAGGATTTCTACCAGCCCTCGTCTTTTTACCTACTTGATCCTCTGCTGCCTTCGCTACTTCATCCCTCAAAGCTACCCATTCTTCTTCTAATGTATTTCTTTCCCCCATTCCTGTCAATTGTTCCCTTATGCTCTCCCTGAAACTCTGTACAACCTCTGGTTCTTTCAGTTTATCGAGGTCCCATCTCCTTAAATTCCCACCTTTTTGCAGTTTCTTCAGTTTTAATCTACAGGTCATAACCAATAGATTGTGGTCAGAGTCCACATCTGCCCCTGGAAATGTCTTACAATTTAAAACCTGGTTCCTAAATCTCTGTCTTACCATTATATAATCTATCTGATACCTTTTAGTATCTCCAGGGTTCTTCCATGTATACAACCTTCTTTCATGATTCTTAAACCAAGTGTTAGTTATGATTATGTTGTGCTCAGTGCAAAATTCTACCAGACGGCTTCCTCTTTCATTTCTTAGCCCCAATCCATATTCACCTACTATGTTTCCTTCTCTCCCTTTTCCTACACTCGAATTCCAGTCACCCATGACTATTAAATTTTCGTCTCCCTTCACAATCTGAATAATTTCTTTTATTTCATCATACATTTCTTCAATTTCTTCGTCATCTGCAGAGCCAGTTGGCATATAAACTTGTACTACTGTAGTAGGTGTGGGTTTCGTATCTATCTTGGCCACAATAATGCGTTCACTATGCTGTTTGTAGTAGCTTACCAGCATTCCTACTTTCCTATTCATTATTAAACCTACTCCTGCATTACCCCTATTTGATTTTGTGTTTATAACCCTGTAGTCACCTGACTAGAAGTCTTGTTCCTCCTGCCACCGAACTGCACTAATTCCCACTATATCTAACTTCAACCTATCCATTTCCCTTTTTAAATTTTCTAACCTACCTGCCCGATTAAGGGATCTGACATTCCACACTCCGATCCGTAGAACGCCAGTTTTCTTTCTCCTGATAACGACATCCTCTAGAGTAGTCCCCGCCCGGAGATCCGAATGGGGGACTATTTTACCTCCGGAATATATTACCGAAGAGGACGCCATCATCATTTAATCATACAGTAAAGCTGCATGCACAGTATTTGTGTTGTCTGACCCATTGAAGATGTGCAAATTTATGTGTCATTGTGTACAGTGTCCATTTGGGAGGTACTCGACACCAAATGTCCATCGCATGCAATCCCCTCATATGGTCACTGGAAAACGGCTGAGACAGAACTGCATTCGCTGACAGCAGCAATTCCTGTCAAATTTGAATCCGATTGTAACTGACAAGGAGAGACACACGTGTTGGTCCCTGTCGGTTAGGACAGTTTTCCGACCAGTGATCTTACCTGTGATACACGAGCGTGAGTGGTACACCATTCCCCTAGAAATACTGGATGTTCCACGTTAATAAACCAAGAAATCGGGCAACTTCATTCACGTGGTAGTCAATGGCATTTATAAACACCATAGCTCTTTCTACCATTCTGTCACGTCTCCACGTCGACGCATCTTACTGCGTGGATTCCGTACAAGCGACTAGCACATCATGCCTCGTCTCTTGCATTGCTTACACTACCTGATCAGAAATATCCGTACACCCCTATGTAATGCATAATCGACCATTACATGTTACGAGATACGGATCCGCCAGTATAAAAGGAGGCGAGGAGTAACAGCAACTGCAGAACGGACCAATCAGCAGAGGTCACTGACTTCCAACGTCCACTAGTCATTGGATATCACCTGGGTAGTAAGTCCATCAGGGACATTTCAACCCTTCTAAAGCTGCCCAAGCCGACTAGTGGTGATGTGAATCAAGAGGAAAAGTGAAGGTGCAACCACAGCTGAACCAAGACCGGGCAGACCTCATGTACTGAGGGACAGGGAGAGTCGAACATTGGTTTGATACAAGAACATTCTTAAAATGAGCTGGCCTGCCTAAAGTGCCGACCTGAACCCGATGGAACACCTCTGGGATGAGTCAGAACGTCGACGTCGCTCCAGACTGAAGCGTCATTACACTCCCTTGTTTCGACTCTTGATGAGGTGCGGGCTGCCATTCGTCCACATACATTCACATCCCTCACTGGAAGTGTCCCCAGTATAGTTAAAGCCAACATAAAGGCAAAGGGTGACTTCTCCCGAAATTGGGTATGCTTGTCATTGGGAGCTCCAATGTTAGGGGGGTGACGGAGCCCCTCAGGGAAGGCGGGAAAGAATTCGAGTGTGTATTCGGTATTTTAGCCGGGAGGTCTCATCCGTGATGCGGAGGAGGCCCTGCCGGCAGCTATCGAGCACACTGGGTGCAACCGGCTGTATGTAGTGGCACATGTCGGCACGAAGACGCCTGTCGCTTGGGTTCTGAGGCCATCCTCGGCTCCTTTCGGCGGCGGGCTCATTTGGTGAAGATAACTAGCAACGCAAGCTGGGTGCAGGCTTAGCTATCTATTTGTAGCATCGTACCCAGGATTGATCGTGGTCCTCTGGTTTGGAGCAGAGTGTGTAACACCAATATCGATTAGAAGTATGTTTATACTATGTAAATGTGTATCTATGATTATAAAACTAAATGATGTTTAAAAACAATGAACTTTTATTATATATGTATGTTCATAAAGAAAAATTTGTATATTGGAAGCTGGTACAAGCTTAGCGAGCTTGTATTGTGAAAGGTAAAAGCTATATGGAAGTCCCTCCGCAACGGAAGTGGCTTGGCGCGACGTAAAAGGTGGTTTTGGCGGTCGAACTGGGCGGCTATTTGGTGGGAACGGTACGCAGTCAGCGGCTAGCCGTTGCACGGTACATACCGAGGGTGCCAAGGGAGGCTTTCGGAAGCCGTTTTGCATGTAAAATAGCCTCGGATGTGGATTTGGCTGTTGTATAGTACTCTCGGAAATACGGAATGGCTCTAACACGATAAAAAACCGTCGCCAAGAAAAAATTGCAAAGAGCATTCAACATTAACAGCCGTGAATACAGCTAGCTGCCACGTCGCTTGCCACCACTATTGCGCCACTGCACCACTGCACCACTGCACCACCAACTTCAGGCACACATATATGTATTAGAACATGGACCAGTTGATTTGTGTGAGTGTTTTCAATAATAATCCAAGTGCTACAAACCGTGTTTTGAACCCTAACTTTACTCTAATCATGAACCGAAACAGGATCCTCTCCTAAGTGTGCAGAAAACCGAGTATCGTGTTTCTAGATAGTGATTTGTTTCTGCATATTAAATGTGCAAAAATTCAGTGCGTGAGAGTGTAAATGTAACTGTCTAAAATACCTCCTTCACAGGTGATGAAAAACGCACATAAATTAAACTTATTTGAAACATAATTTAGTCTTGAATGCTATCATGAAAGGTTTTTTTTTTTTTTTTTTTTTTTTTTTAGGTTAATCGAGCTCAGTGCTGAGTAATTTGCTTTAAAGGATGAAAACATAAATTATTCCAAGTGGAGCTAAGCATTAATTTTGGTTCAATTGAACTTTGCTTATGAAATAGTCATAGAGTTGCCTATTGAGACAGTATCAGTTTCTGCGTTCCCCACTATATTCTTTTCATATTTGAAAGATATTTGGGATATTATCGCTACTAAAGAAATCTTATACACTTCCGTAAATGGGTATAAGCAGTGTAATGGTGATATTAATTAATTCTATTCGAAGTGTATATACGTCAGTTAAGTCAGAAACCTTTTCATATCTAACTTTGGTCCAGTGCTTCCTGCATTAACATCTCAGTACTGAGTTGCATAATGATTCTGATTGTAACTGTTATTATTATGAGTGGAGTACTGTTCGGCTTTTTATAATTACTGGCTTGTGCATGTATGGCAACCACTGTTACCCATAACTTAGATCGTCCTGTATCCCTGTGTATCCAGTGTAAAATTCAAAGGAAATCTTAATGAAAGTCACTTCGACAACTAGTATTCAATTTTCTTAAACATAATATTTCAAATTCATATGCCTAATTAGGCTGGCGACCGTTTTTTTGTTTCATTCATATGAACTTTGCCGCTTTCATTATCCCCAAAGTAAAGCCTGTTTAGTTTTTCTGCTAATTGCATTATATATACAAAATTACTGTCCGATACCCTTTAACCATTAGATAAACACGCGGTCAAAACACAAAACTCCTCCCAGAGGGTAACACTAGTTTGTGTCACGTCAGACAAGTTAGTGGCGTATAGCAAACGAGAGTAGTTATAAGTGGAAGGTCTAAATCAGACTCTCAGACGACTCTCCGACGGTGTCGGAAGTGAATTTCTCGACCTCCGCTATCGGGTGCACAATTGTAGGGTTCCCCTTAATAGGTCAGGCTTGCTCTATACGCAAGGAGCGGCTACTAGGGTAGCGGAGTACGTGTGGCGTGCACATGCGACTTTCTTAGGTTAGAGAACCACTCCCTTGGGATAAAAGACGATTTGCCTGTTAAATCAGCCACAGTGACCTCAAAGAATCTTGGTCCTCGTAGATCCAAGACAGAAAAGATTAATATGAGTTTAGTAAATTGCTGGAGCATCCGAGGAAAGGTCCCAGAATTAGTATCGTTTACTGAAGGTTTTAATCCACAGATGGTATTGGGAACAGAAAGCTGGTTGAAACTAGACGTCAATTACAACGAAATCCTAAGTTCAGATTGGAATGTTTATCGTAAGGGTAGGTTAGTCGCCAACGGTGGCAGCGTTTTTATTGCAGTAAAAATTCGAAAAATTTTGAAATTTGTGGTAAGGTCTTATGGGACCAAACTGCTGAGGTCATCGGTCCCAAAGCTTACACACTACTTGATCTAACTTAAACTAACTTACGCTAAGGACAACACACACACCCATGCCCGAGAGAGGACCACAACCTCCGACGGGTGGGGCGCGAACCGTGACAAGACGCCAAAGACCGCGCGGCTCGATAAAATCTAGCGAGGTTATCACTGATTCCGAATGTGAATTAATCTGGGTGAAGCTGAGTATCAAAGAACGGTCGAAAATGATCATCGGATGCTTCTATAGACCACCTGGGTCAGGATCTGTAGATGTAGAGCGCTTCAGACAGAACTTGCAGAATATCATTAGTAATTTTCCTGATAATGCCATTGTAATAGTGGTTGACTTCAACTTACCAGGTATAGATTGGGAGTGTTATGCCATCAAAACTGGTTGCAGAGAGGGGATTCGTGGGCATTGTTCTGGATGTCTTGTCCGAAAATTACCTTGTGTAGATAGTTAGAGAACCAACTAGAGGGGGCAACGTCATAGACCTCCTGGCAACATACGAACCTGAACTTAACGCATCAGTTAACGTAGAGGAAAGTATCAGTGATCATAAGGCTGTGACAGCATCTATGACGACGGGTCCTACAAGGAATGTTAAGAAAGGTAGGAAGATATATTTGCTGAGCAAGGGTGACAGGATACAAATTTCACAATACCTCAAATATTTGACGATGAGGATGAAGATGTGGAGAGCAAATGGAAAAAAGTCAATGGCGATATGCTCTAGACAAGTATGTTCCAAGTAAGGTTTTAAGGGATGAGAAAGACCCACCATGTTTAATAGCCATGTTAGAAAAGCGCTACGTAAACAAAGAGCACTTCATCTCGGATTCCAGAGCAGTAAAAACCTAGCTGACAAACGAAAGCTGAACGAAGCGAAAGTGAGCGTAAAGTGTCGGTTAGACCGTCAGCGAGAGTGCACAGCCATTTACTGCTACTAATAAGGAGAGTACACCGTTCGTTTGTTACATATTTTTACGAGCTTCAAATAGGAGCGACTTATTTTCAGTTATCTGTGTAGTTACTAGTTTATTTTTGTAATTTCTTGCGTGTTCGAGTGCTTACTAGGCACAACCTTTTATTTCAATAACAGTGTAGTGTACAGTGCCGCCATTGCTATCGACCCTCGTATCGTACAGGCTTTTGTTTGTTTGGTTAGAACAGCTCAGTGTCGGTTAGACCGTCAGTGAGAGAGCACGTCGATTTGCCGCTGCTGATACGGCGAGCACACCGTTCGTTTGTTGCATATTTATACGAGGTTCAAACAGGAGCGACTGCAGTAATGGATAGGAACTGTGATTGCTGTGTACAGATGCGAGCTGAGTTGGTGACCCTTCGCTCACAGCTCCTGGCAGTGTTGGCTTCCATCACACAGCTTGAGGTTGCCTCCAAGCGGCGTCACTTTGGCGGGTCGAACGCGAGGATGCGAGGGCCGTCGAGCTCGTCCCATGTGTCCTCTGATCGGTCCACTGCTGTGACCGCCCCGGGTACTGCCTGCACTGAGCTTGTTGACCCCTCACCCGTGGTCGAGTGGGAGATCATTCCGAAGTGTGACAGGCAGTGAAAAACTTTCCAAGGGGCCGATCACAGGGCCTCCCCTATTCGTTTGGCGAATAGGTTTCGGGCGTTATCTGTGGCTGACGATGTCTCTGAGCCTGTTCCAGAGGAAGCTTTACGGCCTACAAGGTCTGGCTCTTCACAGAGGGTGGGTTTGCTGGTAGTTGGGAGCTCCAACGTTAGGCGCGTAATGGGGCCCCTTAGGAACATGGCTGCCAAGGAGGGGAAGGAAGCCAGTGTGCACTCCGTGTGGAAAGGGTGCTTCCGGATGCCATGAAGAGTACAGGGTGCAGCCAACTGCAGGTGGTGGCTCATGTCGGTACCAATGACGTGTGTAGCTTTGGATCGGAGCAGATTCTGTCTGGTTTCGGGCGGCTAGCGGAAATGGTAAAGACTGCCAGTCTTGCTTCCGAGATTAAGACGGAGCTCACCATCTGCAGTATCATCGATAGAACCGACTGAGGTCCTTTGGTGCAGAGCCGAGTGGAGGGTCTGAATCAGATGCTCAGGCAGTTCTGTGACCGTTTAGGCTGCAGATTCCTTGACTTGCGCAATCAGGTGGTGGGTTTCCGGGTTCCGCTTAATAGGTCAGGAGTCCACTACACACAGGAGGCGGCTACACGGGTAGCGGGGGCTGTGTGGAAGGGACTGGGCGGTCCGCAGCTCGTGGTCGTGCAGTAGCGTTCTCGCTTCCCGCGCCCGGGTTCCCAGGTTCGATTCCCGGAGGGGTCAGGGATTTTCTCTGCCTCGTGATGACTGGGTGTTGTGTGATGTCCTTAGGTTAGTTAGGTTTAAGTAGTTCTAAGTTCTAGGGGACTGATGACCATAGCTGTTTAGTCCCATAGTGCTCAGAGCCATTTGAACCATTTTCGGACTGGGCGGTTTTTTAGGTTAGAGGGTCTCAGGGAACCACAGAATCCGTCTAAAAGTGGGCAGGTAAAACGCAGTAAGGTAGTTATAAAAACGATTGGTATTGTAGTTGTAAATTATCGTAGCTGTATTGGGAAAGAATCAGAGCTCCAAGCCCTAATAGAAAGCACGGAAGCTCAAATAGTTGTAGGTACAGAGAGATGGCTGAAGCCGGAAATAAGTTCAGCCGAAATTTTTTCAAACGATCCAACAGTGTTCAGAAAGGATAGATTAAATACAGTTGGTGCTGGAGTATTTATTGCTGTCAGAGGTAGCTTGCCTTGTAGCGAAACTGAAGTAGATAGTTCGTGTGAAATAGTATGGGTAGAGGTTATACCTGACAATCGGACTAAACTATTAATTGGATCATTTTACCGACCCCCCCCCCCCCCCCCCGACCCAGAAGATACAGTTGCTGAACAGTTCAAAGAAAACTTGAGTCTCATTATCCCACACATACAATTATAGTCGGTGGTGACTTCAGTCTACCTTCGATATGCTGGAAAAATTATACGTTTAAGACCGGCGGCAGGCATCAAACGTCATCCGAAATTATACTGCATACTTTCTCAGAAAATTATTTTGAACAATTAGTTCATGAGCCCACTCGAAGCGTAAATGGTTGCCAAAGCATACTTGACCTTTTAGCAACAAATAATCCTGGAAAAATGGTGAGTATTGTGATGAAAAGAGGGATTAGCGACCACAAGGCAGTTGCTGCTAGGCTGAATACCGTAACACCTACAATCATCAAAACGAAACGCAAAGTATTTCTATTTAAAAAAAGCTGATAAAAATGCTCTTAACGCCTTTTTAAGAGGTAGATCTGATCTTGTAGGTGTAGAAAAGTTGTGGAATGTTTTCAGCTGCGCGGGATTAGCCGAGTGGTCCGAGGGTGCTGCAGTCATGGACTGTGCGGCTGGTCCCGGCGGAGGTTCGAGTCCTCCCTCAGGCATGGGTGTGTGTGTTTGTTCTTGGGATAATTTAGGTTAAGTAGTGTGTAAGCTTAGGGACTGATGACCTTAGCAGTTAAGTCCCATAAGATTTCACACGCATTTTTTGAATTTTTTAAAAGAGATAGTATCGACAGCAATTGAGAGATACACACCACATAAATTAATAAGTGATGGTACTGATCCCCCATGGTATACAAAACGGGTCAGATCGTTGTTGCAGAAGCAACGAAAAAAGCATGCCAAATTCAAAAGAACGCAAAATCCACAAGATTGCCAAACTTATACAGAAGTTCGAAATATAGCGCGTACTGCAATGCGAGATGCTTTAAATAATTTCCACAACGAAATTCTGTCTCAAAATCTGGCAGAAAACCCAAAGATGGTTCAATTGGCTCTGAGCGCTATGGGACTTAACATCTGTGGTCATCAGTCCCCTAGAACTTAGAACCACTTAAACCTAGCTAACCTAAGGACATCATACGCATGCATGCCCGAGGCAGGATTCGAACCTGCGACTGTAGCAGTCGCGCGGTTCCGGACTGAGCGCCTAGAACCGCTCGGCCACCGCGGCTGGAAAACCCAAAGAGATTCTGGTCATACATAAAGCACACCAGTGGCAAGACTCAATCAATACCTTCACTGCGCGATAACAATGGTTAAATCACTAATGACAGTGCCACTAAAGCAGAGTTATTAAACACGGTTTTCCGAAACTCCTTCACCAAAGAAGACGAAGTAAATATTCCTGAATTACAATCAAGAACAACTGCCAAGATGAGAAACATAGAAATAGATATCCTCGGTGTAACAAAGCAGCTTAAATCACTTAATAAAGGCAAGGCCTCCGGTCCAGAATGTATACCATTCAGGTTCCTCTTAGAGTATGCTGATAAAATAGCTCCATATTTAGCAATTATATACAACCACTCGCTCACAGAAAGATCCGTACCTAAAGACTGGAAAATTGCTCAAGTCACACCAATACCCAAAAAGGGAAGTAGGAGTAATCCGCTGAATTACAGGCCCATGTCACTAACGTCGATTTGCAATAGGGTTTTGGAACATGTACCGTATTCGAACATTATGAAGTACCTCGAAGAAAACTATTTATTGACACATAGCATGGACTCAGAAAATATCGTTCTTGTGAAACACAACTAGCTCTTTATACTCAAGAAGTAATAAGTGCTATCGACAGGGGATGTCAAATTGATTCCATATTTTTAGATTTCCAGAAGGCTTTCGACACCGTTCCTCACAAGCGTCTTCTAACCAAACTGCGTGCCTACGGAGTATCGCTTCAGCTTATAACACTTCCGTCCGCTACTGCTATACCATAACCTCAAAGCTGGAGGCAGTTTGTAAAATGGAACTATTTTGTTAGAGTAATTATGGTATAAGCAACAGAGTAGTGTTACCCTCTGAGAGGAATTTTGTTATGCTGACCGTGATATGCCTAACGGAGGTGGCGTATCGGAAGCGAAAGTCAGAAATACGTAAATATTTAAACAGTAATAAATTATATTTAACCTATCCACACTGTTTAAAGGATAAAGATAACGGTCGCCAGCCTAATTAGGCAAGAGAATGATTAACATTCTTGTTCAAGAATTAGTAACTTTAACGGACAAACACTACCTATACTTTACCACACGCGAGTGCAATGAACTCTGACACCTGCATATGTCAACGTTAAGGTTGGAACTAATAGCTAGAGCAGCACAAACTATTTGCAAAATATAACAGATAACGGAACGCACTATTACTTTCAGGGCTTATTCAAACCGAATAAGTTTTATAACATTACTATTAATATTCACTGCAGAATCATAAATTGGACATAAGTATTATTTTTCAAACACTGACTCACCTTTTAAAATTTACTACAGGCAGCACTATGATCATTAACTTAGCAAAACTTTATAAGCCTCAGTTTTAAGACTTTTTAATCTTTAAAAGAAACAGCAAATTGTCTTTATTACCACAGTCTTCTACTTTCAAGTAAATGATTAAATAGGTGACTTTGAAACTCCACAAAACTTTAAATTGGACTTTTTTCACCACTGGAAGGCTTTCACAATACTACATTTACTACCTCCCACAATTTCACTAAATCCACAGTAAATCTGAATACTCCCTTCTTACCAAAGATCAAACAACATTATTTAATTAACTATTTGACTTTGAGGCTTTCATTTTTTCCACAAACTAGAACACTCGGTAATCATAGTTCAAATGGAGAGGAACCTGAGAGGTGTTGTGATAGGTAAAAAATCAAGGTAGGTGCATGAATTCAGTTATGTTACCTTATATTTGTGCACACTAAAACATCCAATGAGCTGATCCTTCACTGTACATTACTATAGTGCTCCATTATAGTGATTGCGCAATGTGGTGGCGATTGCATGTTGGTAGGTGGAATTGCAGGTAGAATTGCTGGACTCTGTCATTTCTTGGTGGCGAAGATAGATACCAATTCCAGAATAGTTCCAGCTATTTATCCATCCATCTGAGGCATTCGAAAGCGGCAGGAAAAGCCTCTCTCGGAAACAGCACAATATACAACTTTTACATGGGCAGTGCACAGTTTGGTAGCTCGTCCCCGACTGACTCTTGTTCCACCTTCTCTACCTAGGCCAACCACAATTTGCGCGCGCTACTAAGTTCCGTTCCCGAGGGGAACCACACTATCTCTTACACACAAGATAACTAAGAATTCTAAGTGAAGGTCAGCAGTTTACATAACAGCAAGCGATCATTTTAAACAAAACATATCATTTGCACATATAGGTAGTTCTAAACAAAATTATTTAAACAAATTCCAAATATATACAGTAAATTTTGTCTCCCTCCAATTGGAACAAAGAATTTAAATGACAGATATACTACATTGCATAGAATCAAATCATGACATCAAAGTTTTTACAAAGAAAGGAGTATACAATTTTGTGTTATCTATTCAATCAAACACATTTACAGAAGCTCAACGATGTAACATTAAATAAGACAAAAGGCAAAATAAATCAGTAGAGTATTAGAGCTATGGTGTTACAAGTTGTGCGACTGAATTCGTGATTTCCTGTCAGAGAGGTCACAGTTCGTAGTGATAGACGGAAAGTCATCGAGTGAAACAGAAGTAATATCCGGCGTTCCCCAAGGAAGTGTTAAAGGACCTCTATTGTTCCTGATCTGTATTAACGACATAGGAGACAATCTGGGTAGCCGACTTAGATTGTTTGCAGATGACGCTGTCATTTACAGTTTTGTAAAGTCACCAGATGATCAAAACGACTTGCAAAATGATTTAGATAAGATATCTGTATGGTGCGAAAAGTGGCAGTTGACCCTGAATAAGGAAAAGTGTGAAGTTATTCACATGAGTACTAACACAAATCAGCTAAATTTCGATTACGCGATAAGTCACACAAATATGAAGGCTGTAAATTCAGCAAAATACTTAGGGATTACATGTACAAATAACCTAAATCGGAACGATCACATAGATAATATTGTGAGTAGAGCAAACCAAAGACTGCGATTCATTGGCAGAACACTTAGAAGGTGCAACAAGTCTACTATAGAGGCTGTTTACACCACGCTTGTCCGCCCTTCCTGGAGTATTGCTGTGCGGTGTGGGATCCGCATCAGGTGGGACTGACGGATGACATCGAAAAAGTACAAAGAAGGGCAGCTCGTTTTGTATTATCGCGAAATAGGGGAGATAGTGTCACAGACATGATACGTGAAATGGAGTGGCAATCATTAAAACAAAGGCGTTTTTCGGTGCAACGGGATCTTCTCATGAAATTTCAATCACCAGTTTTCTCCTCCGATTGCGAAAACATTCTGTTGGCACCCACCTACATAGGGAGAAATGATCATCACGATAAAATAAGAGAAATCAGGGCTCGCACAGAAAAATTTAAGTGCTCGTTTTTCCCGCGTGCCGTTCGTGAGTGGTACGGTAGAGAGACAGCATGAAGGTGGTTCATTGAACCCTCTGCCAGGCACTTGATTGTGAGTAGCAGAGTAATCACGTAGATGTAGATGAAGGAGAACAACGAGAGAAGCGTTCAGTGATTTTGAAAGTAAGACGTTGTGAACCGACCTGAGTAAGAACCCTAAGAGATTTTGGTCGTAAGTAAAATCAATAAGTGGGTCAAAATCATCTGTTCATTCTCTCAGCGAACACACCGACACCGAAGCGGAAGATGACAGAGAGAAGGCCGAAATACCGTATTCGGTCTTCCGAAGTTTTTTCACCGCAGAAGATCGTAACACTGACCCTACTTTCAATCGTCGTGCGAACGTCGAAATGGCAGATATTGAGATACCCGATCGCGGAACTGAAAAGCAGCTACAGTCGCTTAGTAGTGGAAAGGCGTCAGGACCAGATGAGATACCTATAAGATTCTATAAAGATTATGCGAAAGAACTCGCTCCCTTTCTAGCAGTAATTTATCATAGATCGCTTGAGCAACGAAAGGTACCTAACGACTGGAAAACAGCGCATGTCATTCCCGTCTTTAAGAAACGCCGTAAGGCAAATCCACACAATTATAGACCTATATCGTTGACGTTAATCTGTTGTGGAATTATGGAACATGTTTTATGTTCATAAATTATGAATTTTTGGAAAATCAACATGGATTCCGAAAACAGAGATCCTGCGAAACAGCTCGCTCTTTTCCTCCATGAGAACCACAGCACAGTGGACAACGGCGCTCAGGTTGATGCCGTGCTCCTTCATTTCAGTAAGGCATTTGACACAGTCTCGCATTGCCGTTTAATGATTAAAGTACGAGCTTACGGAGTATTGGAGCAGACTTGCGATTGGATTCAAGACTTTCTTGCAGATAGAACTCAACACGTCGCACTTAACGGAACAAAATCGACCGATGTAAAGGTAATATCCGTAGTACCACAGGGAAATGTGATAGGACCGTTGCTGTTTCCAATATATATATCACAAAGCGAAAAATGTGATCCAACTAAAATATTCATATTTCTGACCGTACTACACGAATATGTAATAAAAAATGGGGGTTCCTATTTAACAAAAAACGCAGTTGATATCCGTTTGACCTATGGCAGCGCCATCTAGCGGTCCAACCATAGCGCCATCTGGTTTCCCCCTTCAAGCTAGACAAGTTTCGTTCTTTGTAGTTTTTTCGTTTGACGCTTATTTCGTGAGATATTTGGCCCGGTCACGATCAATGGACCACCCTGTATATATATGATCTAGTAGAAAGTGTCGGTTGCTCTTTAAGGCTATTTGCAGATGATGCAGTTGTCTATACAAAAGTAGCAACGCCAGAAGACAGTAAGAATTTGCAGAACGACCTGCAGGGAATTGATGAATGGTGCAGACTCCGGCAGTTGATCCTGAACGTAAATAAATGTAACATATTGCGGATACATAGGAAAAGAAATCCACTACTGTACAGCTACACTATTGATGACAAACAGCCGGAGACAGCGTCTGCCGTACAATATCTAGGAGTAACTATCCAGACACCAGACTCAGATTCATCGGAAGAATCTTAAGGAAATGTAACTCATCCACGAAAAAGTGGCTTATAAGGCGCTTGTTCGCCCGATTGTTGAGTATTGTTCATATATCTGGGATCCCTATGAGGTAGGACTGATAGACGAGATAGAGAAGATCCGACGAAAAGCGGCGCATTTCGCCATGGGATCGTTTAGCTGGCGAGAGAGCGTTACGGAGATGCTAAACAAACTTCACTGGCAGGCGTTACAAGAGAGGCGTTGTGTGTCACAGAGAAAGTTACTATTGAAATTTCGGGACAGCGCCTTTCAGGAGGAGACGGACAACGTATTAGCTCCCCCCAATTACAACTCGCGTATTGAACACTAGGAGAAAATTCGAGAAATTAGAGCCATACAGAGGCTTAGCGACAATCATTGTTCCCACGCACTATTCTCGAGTGGAACAGGGTTGGAGGAACCGGATAGTGGTACTGAAAGTACCCTCTGCCACACACCATTAGGTTGCTTGAGGAGTATGATGTAGATATAGATGTAATGTCTGCTAGTAGATGACGGGATACTTTTGATCAGACAATGTACATCACTGGCGGAGGGTGACATGACCGCCTGGTACAAGTTCTTCCGCACTTATAGCGCTCCAAAGCGACCATTGTGGTCTTCTAAGATAACCAATACTTTGTCCATTTTGCTAAGATGTAGACGGGTAGTTCAGTAAGTCAGTGATCGACCACTTCCGCATCGCAGCGCACGGACAGCGTTCCCTCGGCCATGTGGCGTTCGCATCGCGCGCGGCCTCGCGTGACCCGGGCCACATCCGCCACTCGCCCAACTAGTTTCGCCTGTCAGTAACGGACCACCGACCGCCGACCGCCGACCGCCTCGCCGACAACTTTTTGGCCGACGTTGTGGCGCTGGCGCCGCATCTCTGCTTCCAGGCCGCAGTCTGGTTTTGTCAGCGTTCACAATGGCAGCGTACCGTGTGAGGGCCAGTAACATATCTCATTAAAGTAGCGCTCTGTCTATAGCGACCACAACCGAATAAAAACAGTTTGACTTCTGTCATCGTGTGCTTTCCTTTTGTTAGGTTTAGACATTAATTATGGTACATCCTGTATAATACATGACCTTTTGTAAAAGGCGTGTATGATGAACAGAGGAGGCATCCAGTAAAAGAATCTGTGTCTGAGATCATAGACAAATATGCTGAATAGCAGTTTATTCAGGCAAGAAAAATATGGTGTGATCTCGGAGACTACTTCCCTGTAGTACGGCTCTCACAGGCTCATTCAAAGCCAAATCCATGTCCCGCCGCCGCTCATCGATAATAGTTCCTTTTTAATTCGTCGCATGAAGCTGAAAATGATAGCTATCGAAGTAAACGACCACGGGGTAGAAAAGAAACTGAATTTTCTAAACGGAGGAAAGGCCACTGTACTTGAAGGGATACCAATTCGATTCTACACAGAGTATGCAAAAAACGTTGTCCTCTTCTATAGTTCGACTCACAAGCAATGACGGTGCGCAGGTCGAGAAACGGACGGGGATTGCACTGTTGCCAGCTCCAAGTGATAGTTGCGGAGCGTGCATACACGTACTTTGCGTTTGATGCAAGTATGTATTTCGCAGATTACGTCTGTCACTAGCTTGTGTAGAATTTGTGACTTACTACCACCATCAGTCATAACAACTCACATCAAATGGAATAAAAATTCACTAAATAACATGCTAAGATCATGTTTAATGCTTGAACTGGGTACGACATTCACAGAAGAGCATTCACAACACTACTGAACGGTCATTGGCTGTCGGAGAACGCATTTCGGAGGTGCGCAGATTAAGCCTAAACTCGACCGCTGTCATCTGTGAATCCAACAACAGCAGCAGTATACCGTAGGTCTCTAGAGGAGCAAAGCGTTCATAATGATCGGAAAAAAGCGCAGGTCACTTACATTTTCAAAAAGGGCCGTCGAACAGACGCACAAAACTACAGTGAAGATCCAAAGAAACTGGTACAGAAGGCTAATATCGTGTAGGGCACCCGCGAACACGCATAAGTGCCGTAGCACGACGTGCTATGGACTCCACTGATGTCTGACGTATTGCTGGAGGTAACTGACACCATGAATCCTGCAGGGCTATTCATAAACCCGTAAGAGTACGAGGGGGGGTGGGGGGTGGAGATCTCTTACGAACAGTACATTTCAAGGCATCCCAGATATGCTCAATAATGTTCATGTCCGGGGAGTTTGGTGGCCAGCGGAAGTGTTTAAACTCAGAAGAGTATTCCTGGAGTCACTCTGTAGCTATTCTGGACGTATGGGGTGTCGCATTGTCCAGCTGAAATTGCCCAAGTCCGTCGGACAGCGCAATGGACATGAATGGATGCCTACGTACGTGTCACCTGTCAGAGTCGGGCCTAGACGTATCAGGGGTCACATATCACTCGAACTGCACACGCTCCATCCCATTAGAGAGCCTCCACCAGCTTGCACATTTCGCTACTGACGTGCAGGGTCCATGGATTCATGAGGTTGTCTCCATACCCGTACACATATGTCCCCTGGATACAATTTGAAAGGCGGCCGGAGCGGCCGAGCGGTTCTAGGCGCTTCAGTCTGCAACCGCGCGACCGCTACGGTCGCAGGTTCGAATTCTGCCTCGGGTTTGGATGTGGGTGATTGCCTTAGCTTAGTTAGGTTTAAGTGGTCCTAAGTTCTAGGGGACTGATGACCTCAGATGTTAAGTCCCATAGTGCTCAATGCCATTTGAACCATTTGAACCGGGACTCGTCCGACCAGGCAACATGTTTCCAGTCATCAACAGTCCAATGTCGGTGTTGACGGGCCCAGACGAGGCGTAAAGTTTTGTGTCGTGCTGTCATCAAGGGTTGACGTGTGGGCCTTCGGGTCCGAAAGCCTATATCGATGAGGTTTCGTTAAATGGTTCGCGCGCTGACACTTATTGATGGTCCAGCATTGTAATCTGCAACAATCTGCGGAATAGTTGCACCTTTCTCACGCTGATCGATTCTCTTCAGTCGTCGTTGGTCCCGTTCTTGCAGGATCTTTTCCTGGCCGCAGCGATGTCGGAAATATGATGTTTTACTAGATTCCTGATATTCACGGTACACTGATGAAATGGTCGCACGGGAAAATCCCCACTTCATCGCTACCTCGGAGATGCTGTGTCCCATTGCTCGTGCGCCGACTGTAACACCACATTCAAAGTGACTTACATCTTGTTAACTTGCCATTGTACCAACACTAACCGATCTAAGAACTGCGCCAGACACTTACTGTCTTATATGGGCGTTGCTTGCGGCAGCGCCGTATTCTGCCTGTTTACATATATCTATATGTAATTGCGCATGCGTATACCAGTTTCTTTGGCGCTTCAGTGTATAAACCTGTATCTTTGAAGTCGGTCTGTGGTAGAATTTTGGAACATGTTTCATGTTCCCTTATTATGACAAGACCGAAAGTCTTTTCTATATGAATCAACAAGTGTTCCGAAAATTACGAAACCACTATCCTGTGAAACCCTGCTCGCTCTGATACTGCATGGAACCCACAATGCACGAGATACTGGCGCCCAGATGAATGCCGTATTCCTTAATTTCCGGTAGGCGTTCGATACTATCCCACCTAATGTACAAAACACGAGCGTACTGAATATCAGACCAACTGTGTGACTGGACTGAAGGCTTTCTAGAAAACAGAATACAGAATGCCGTACTCAGAGGAGAAATTCTTCAGATGTAAAAGTAACTTCATATGCACTCCCAAAGGAGTGTTATATGACCATTACTTTCTATGGTGTTTATTTATATAACGCCGGAAGTTCCATTAGGTTTTTCGAGAATGATGCTATTGCATACAGAAAAGTTGCAACGCTAAAAAATTGTAGCGAAATGGAGGAAGGCCTGCTGAGAATCGTCGCTTCGTGCAGTGAGTAGGAATTGACTCTCAACATAAACGTAACTTATTGCTCATAAACAGGCAGAAGGACCCGTTACTATATGATCACGGAACACTAAATGGAAGCAGTCGCATCCATTAAATATCGAGGGGCAGGCGTAGGGAGCGATGTGAAGTGGAACGACCATATAAAACGAATCGCAGGTTAACACAGATGCCATACTGAGATACACGGGCGGATTTCTCAGGAAATGTAGTCCATCCACAAAGGAGGAAGCTTACAAAACCCTCAGTCTGGGATCTGTACCGATAGGGCTGATAGAGGAAATAGAGAAGATCCAAAGAAGAGCATCGCGTTTTGTTACAGGTACTTTTAGTAGGCACGAAAGCGTCATGGATACGCTCAGCCAACTCCAATGGCAGACGCTGTAACAGAGGAGCTCTAGTCAGGGTGCCTCCTCCTACGTACAGGGTTATTACAAATGATTGAAGCGATTTCACAGCTCTACAATAACTTTATTATTTGAGATATTTTCACAATGCTTTGCACACACATACAAAAACTCAAAAAGTTTTTTTAGGCATTCACAAATGTTCGATATGTGCCCCTTTAGTGATTCGGCAGACATCAAGCCGATAATCAAGTTCCTCCCACACTCGGCACAGCATGTCCCCATCGATGAGTTCGAAAGCATTGTTGATGCAAGCTCGCAGTTCTGGCACGTTTCTTGGTAGAGGAGGTTTAAACACTGAATCTTTCTCATCACTATGCGTGAAACTTGCCCGCACGCGTTCAACCGTTTCTTCGCTCACTGCAGGCCAACCCGTTGATTTCCCCTTGCAGAGGCATCCAGAAGCTTTAAACTGCGCATACCATCGCCGAATGGAGTTAGCAGTTGGTGGATCTTTGTTGAACTTCGTCCTGAAGTGTCGTTGCACTGTTATGACTAACTGATGTGAGTGCATTTCAAGCACGACATACGCTTTCTCGGCTCCTGTCGCCATTTTGTCTCACTGCGCTCTCGAGCGCTCTGGCGGCAGAAACCTGAAGTGCGGCTTCAGCCAAACAAAACTTTATGAGTTTTTCTACGTATCTGTAGTGTGTCGTGACCATATGTCAATGAATGGAGCTCAGTGAATTTATGAAATCGCTTCAATCGTTTGTAATAGCCCTGTATATATCGGGAAAAAGTCATAAAAGTAAAATTAGAGAGATTCGAGCCTACAAGGATGTTTACCAGCAATTGTTCTTCCCACAAGCCAGTCGCCACTGGAACAGGAAAAGGGAAAAAAGACAGGGATACACTACGTATCCTCTATCACACACCATAGGATGGCTTGCGGAGTATAGTTATAGATACAGAAATACACTGAAGCGCCAAAGAAACTGGTATAGGCATGCGTATTCAAATACAGAGGTATGTAAACAGGCAGAAAACAGCGCTGGGATCGGCAACGTCTATGTGACACAAGAAGTGTATGACGCAGTTGTTAGCTCGGTTACTGCTGCTACAATGGTAGCTTATCAAGATTTAAGTGAGTTTCAACGTGGTGTTGTAGTCGGCGCACGACCGATGATACACAGCGTCCCCGAGGTAGCAATGAAGAGGGGATTTTCCCGTACGACCATTTCACGAGTGTAGCGATAATATCAGGAATTTGTTAAAACATCAAATCTCCCACATCGCTGCGGCCGGTAAAAGATCCTGCAAGAACGGAACCAACGACGACTGAATAGAATCGTTCAACGTAACACAAGTGACACCCTTCCGCAAATTGCTGCAGACTTCAGTGCTGGGCCACCAACAAGTGTCGGCGTGCGAATTATTCACGGAAACACCATCGATATGGCCTTCCGGAGCCGAAGGCCTATTCGTGTACCCTCGACGACTGCACGACGAAAAGCTTTACGCTTCGCCTGGGCCTCTCAACACCGACATTGGATTGTTGATGACTGAAAACAAGTTGCCTGGTCGGACGAGTCTCGTTTCAGATTGTATCGAGCGGATGAAAGCATAAGGGTATGGAGACAACCTCATGAGTCTCATGAGTCCATGGACCCTGCATGTCAGCAGGGGACTGATCAAGCTGGTGGAGGCTCTGTAATGGTGTGGGGCATATGCAGTTGGACAGTGTGTCTAAGGCGTTCAGCCTGATCGGGTTGTCTCCAAACACGTCTCCGTTAAAGGCATATGCGACACTCATCGGTAAAGAGAACGTCATGCCAATCCTGAGTGGTCCATCCGGCATGTTGTTGGGCCCATCTGTACCGCCCTGCATGGTGTCGTGGTTGCCAAGATAGACCTCGCCATGGACGCCGGGTGTGAAGTTGCGCATCATGCAGCCATTGCCCACAGTTTGAGTCGTAACACGAAAAGCACGAAAAGCATTATTCAACATGGTGGCGTTGCTGTCGGGGGTCATACGAGCCATAATCAATAGGTAGTGGTCGTCCACTGCAGTAGTAGGCCTTGGGTGGCCTGAGCGAGGCATGTCATCGACAGTTCCTGTCTCTCTGTATCTCCTCCATGTCTGAACAACATCGCTTTGATTCACTCCGAGACGCTTCCCTTGTTGAGAGTCCTTCCTGGCACAAAGTAGCAATGCGGACGCGATCGAACCGCGGTATTGACCGTCTAGGCATGGCTGAGCTACAGACAACACGAGGGGTGTACCTCGTTCCGGGTGGAATGACTGGAATTGATCGGCTGCCGGACCCCTCCGTCTAATAGGCGCTGCTCATGCATTGTTGATTACATCTTTGGGGGGTTATTGACATCTCTGAACAGTCAAAGGGACTGTCTGTGATACAATATCCACAGTCAATGTCTATCTTCAGGGGTTCTGGGAACCGGAGTGATGCAAAACATTTTTTGATGCGTGTACGTAGGATTTATACAGAGTGGTCCGAAATAGAGTGAAAAGCTTGTAAACGTTTTGGAGGGTAGGTTGTGCTGAGAAATAATTGTTAAGGAAAATACTTTGCGTTAAAGTTAGCCAATCAGGCCGCTGCGCGCGCAAATTCAAGCGGTCCACTAGATATTGTTAGTGTCACTTGTTCTCAGATGATAGCGCAGGAGACTGCTCAGCTTCTGGTACGAGCTCGATCCTTACTACGGTCCTATCTCCAATTTTTGTTTCGCTCTGTTGTTCGGTTATAGGAAACCAAACGAATGAAACGTGTGGCGACACCGTCTCTGGCGGGCCGCTTGCATTTGCGTGCGCAAGAGCCTGATTGGCTAACTTCAGTGTTAATTGTCTCGGAAATGGCTCAACATATGGAATTTTTTCTTAACAATTGTTTCTCAGCACCATCTACCTTGTAACACTCTTACACAAGCTTTTCAGTGTGTTTCTGACCACCCTGGAACGACGAAGGGTACCCGGCAACTGGGAAAAACGGGTACAGTTCATTCCTGCTGTCAAGAAATGTCGTCGGGCACATGCGCATAAATATAGGCCTACATCACTGACGTCAATCTCTTGTAGAATTATGTAACATGTTTTATGTTCACGCATCATGACGTTTTTGGAGAACGAAAATGCCTATACCAACTCAACATGGATTCTGCAAACAAAGATCTCGTGAAACTCTACTTACAGTGTTCGTCCATGAGATCCAGAACGCCGTAGACATCGGAGCCCAAGTAAATGTGTGGCTTTAGGAAAGCATTCGATACAGTTCCACACTGTCGTTTAGTGAATAAAACTCGAGCTTACCGAGGGTCTTACCTCATTTGTGGTTGGATTCAGGAGAGCATTGCTGACACATGTCAACACGTCATTCTTAACGGGATATAATCGACAGATGCAAAGGTAATTTCTGGAGTACCCCTTTGGAGTTTACAGGACCGTTACTGATTACAGCCGCGCGGTATTAGCCGAGCGGTCCTAGGCGCTGCAGTCATGGACTGTGCGGCTGGTCCCGGCGGAGGTTCGAGTCCTCCCTCGGGGATGGGTGTGTGTGTTTCTCCTTAGGATAATTTAGGTTAAGTAGTGTGTAAGCTTAGGGACTGATGACCTTAGCAGTTAAGTCCCATAAGATTTCACACACATTTGAACATTTTTTTACTGATTACAATTTAGGTTAGTGATCTAGTAGCTACTGCTGGAGGCTCCGAGAGGTGATTCACGGACAATACCGTAGTCTATAGGACGGTTGCAACGCCAAAAGCCTAGCAAAATGCAGGAAGACCTGCGGAGGATCGAAGATTGGTGCAGAAACGGGCAGTTGGCCTTCATCGTAAAGAAATGTTACCTATTACGCGTATATAGATGATGAGCTCCAGTACCGGTAGATTATATTATTGGCAACAGATCACTGGAAGCAGTAACTACCGAAAATGGCCTATGAGTAACCATAGGTAGCGATCTAAAATGGAATCACGACATGGAACAAACAGTACAAAAAGCAGATGCAAACTGAGATTCATAGGAAGAATCATAAGGAAATGTAAACTGACGAGCCAAAACATTATGACGACTGCCCACAGCGACGTTGGATGCCTCCTGATGGCATTGTGGGCACGTGACGCGGTAACAAAGTATGTAAGTGGAGCAGACACGGACGGGAGACCACCCTAGCGCATAGATATGGGCTGCAGATGGGCAGATTAATTGAGATAAGCGACTATGACAAAGGACAAATTTCTATTACGCAGAGCCTGTTACCGACTGTCTCGAAAACGGCGAATCTGGTCGAATGTTCACGTGCTACTGTCGTGAGCATCTGCGGAAAGAGGTAGAAGGACAGTGAAACTGCCACCATTAGCTAAGTCGCTGGACATCCACGTCTCTTCACAGGACGTGAGGTTTGAAGGCTTGTCTGCTCTGCAAAGTAAGGTAGATGGTGGTCTGTGGCATCTCTGACGAAAGAGCACAACGCCGGTGCCGGCACAAGTGTTTCGGCGCACACAGTTCACCGTAATTGTTGAACATGTGGCTCTGCAGCAGACCACTCCTACGTGTTCACCCACTGACTCAGCGGTATCGTCAATTATGATTGCAGTGGGCATGGGACCATCGGAATTCGATCGTCGATTGACGGAAACGTGTCGACTCTTCGGGAGAATCACGTTTTTGCTACACTAGGTCGATGATCGTTTCCACAAACTCCGTCATCGAGGTGAAAAGTGACTCGAAACGTGCAGAGCATCAGACGCATGTTGGGGGAGGGGGGGCACCATTATGCTATGGGAGACATTTTCGTGTGCTTGTATGGGACCTGTGGTAGTAATTGAGGACACGCTGACAGCTGCGAACCACGTGCATCCCTTCTACATCTACATATATACTCCGCTAGCCACCAAGCGGTGTGTGGCGGAGGGAACAATTCGCCAGTTTGCGCCAAAGTCATATCCCCCCCCCCCCCCCCCCCCCCTGTTCCACTCACGGATCGCGCGAGGGAAAAACGACTGTCTGAACGCCTCAGTACGAGCTCTAATTTCCCTTATCTTTGAATGGTGATCATTCCGCGATTTGAAAGTTGGTGGTAATAACGTATGCTCTACATCATCGGCGAAGATCGGATTTCGGAATTTAGTGAGCAGCCCCTTCCGTTTAGCGCGCCGTCCATCTGCAAGTGTGTCCCACTTCAAACTTTCTATGAGATTTGTAACGCTCTCGTGATGGCTAAATGCACCAGTCATGAATCTTGCCGCTCCTCTTCTTTGGACCTTCTCAATCTCTTCAGTCAGACCCAGCTGGTAAGGGTCCCATACAGACGAACAGTACTCTAAGACTGGACGAACTAACGTATTGTAAGCTATTTCCTTTGTTGAAGGACTGCATCGCTTCAGGAGTCTACCAATAAACAGCAATCTAGAGTTCGCCTTGCCCGTTACTTGTGTAATATGATCATTCCATTTGAGATCATTTCGAATAGCTACACCCAGATACCTGACGGATGTTACGTTTTCAAAGACTGGGCCTTTATTTTGTACTCTTACCGTAATGGGGATTTTCACCTTGTTATACGCAGTAGGTTACACTTACTAATATTGAGAGATAACTACCAGTATTTACACCAAGCATTTATTTTCTGCTTGATGTCTTGCCCCAAAGTGATGTCATCAAATTCAAATGGCTCCAAACACTATGGGATTTAACATCTGAGGTCATCAGTCCCCTAGACTTAGAACTACTTAAACCTGACTAACCTAAGGACATTACACACATCCATGCCCGAGGCAGGATTCGAACGTGTGACCATTGCAGCAGCGCGGTTCCGGACCGAAGTGCCTAGAACCGCTCGTCCACCGCGGCCGGCGTGATGTCATCTTTCAGCAGAATAAATGTCCGTGTCTCGGAGCCAGAAGAGTGCTACAGTGATTTGAGGAGCATCATAGCGAACTGACGTTGATGTCCTGGCGACCAAATTCGCCTGATGTAAATCCTATGGACGTCATTTGGATCGCAATAGAGCCATAGCCGCCTACGCAAATCAGCCGCCCGTTATTTACGCGTATTACATGACCTTTGCGTAGACATCTAATGCCGCACACCTCCAAAACCTACCAACAAACTGTCGAATGCCTGATACGCAGCATCAGTGATGTATTGCGTTCTAAAGACGAACAGGTTTGGATCATCAGTGTAATTCATCCAAGAAATAAGTGGCTTATAATAGATTCGTTCGACAGATTCTTAAGCACTGATTTTCTGTCTGGGACTCCAATAATTTAGAACCCATACGGGAGCTTCACGGACAGTCATTCTTCCCACGAACCATTGATCATTGGAACGGGGAAGGGTGCAAGGAAATTACACTCCTCCACACACCGTAATGTGGCTTGCAGAGTATGTACGTAGACGTAGATGTACGAGTAAATTATCTATAAAACGCTGCATTTGTACACAGTCGGTGTTTGAAACTTGACGAATGCAAAGATTACAGAAGCAAAAGTCGCGGGGTAAAAAAATACCAGCAGATTCATAAAATTCATAAATGAGGAATTATGTTATAAAAAGCTAGAATTTGCTTGAAAGAGTATACGAGGACGTGTTGAAAAGTAATACCTTCGAAATTTTTATGCGAAAACTCATAAAACCTTTTAAATAAAACAAACGTTATTAACATTCTCTTCCGTATTATTCATGTTTATCGACTGAACACATTTCTTCCAACGTGAGAGCAGTTTGTTTATACCGTCACTGAGGAATATTTGACTTTTTTGATGGACGCACAACCTCACCTCTGGTTGCACCACTTCATCACTGTCAAAGTAAAGTCCTCGAAGGTGTTCTTTAAGTTTAGGAAACACATGAAAATCGGATGGGGCCAAGTCGGGACTGTATGGACGATGATCGATGACAGTGAAACCAAGGTGTCGGGCTGTTGCAGATGTCGCAGCACTCGTGGGTGGCCTGCCAGTGTGATGTTGAAGGAGAAAGTGCTCCATATGTGGACGAACTTTTCGAATTCGAAACTCGGTAACAGCACGCCGTGCCTCGTGCACTGGTATAGTTATGTTACACACCGCCGTGTTACACGCTACAAATCGGAGCCCTCTCGCGGCAGAGGGTTGCAACTTTCGCTAGTGAGGCGTGAATTCCGACCGAGTAATATGTGTGACATGTAATACCTCAGCCGATGTTGAGGACAGAGTAAAAAATTCCGAGGAAATACTTTTCATCACGCCCTCGCACAATGATGAGGCAAAACATAATTACCACTGTCCACCAGGACACTGGTAGTATTGTGGGCACGTGATGAGGTAAGAAAGGCGTACGAGGTGCGACAATAAAGTAATGAGACTGATTTTCTATGCAAGATGTGACAACCCCCCCCCATGAACCATGGACTTTGCCGATGGTGGGGAGGCTTGCGTGCCTCAGCGATACAGATAGCCGTACCGTAGGTGCAACCACAACGGAGGGGTATCTGTTGAGAGGCCAGACAAACGTGTGGTTCCTGAAGAGGGGCAGCAGCCTTTTCAGTAGTTGCAAGGGCAACAGTCTGGATGATTGACTGATCTGGCCTTGTAACAATAACCAAAACGGCCTTGCTGTGCTGGTACTGCGAACGGCTGAAAGCAAGGGGAAACTACAGCCGTAATTTTTCCCGAGGGCATGCAGCTTTACTGTATGATTACATGATGATGGCGTCCTCTTGGGTAAAATATTCCGGAGGTAAAATAGTCCCCCATTCGGATCTCCGGGCGGGGACTACTCAAGAGGATGTCGTTATCAGGAGAAAGAAAACTGGCATTCTACGGATTGGAGCGTGGAATGTCAGATCCCTTAATCGGGCAGGTAGGTTAGAAAATTTAAAAAGGGAAATGGATAGGTTGAAGTTAGATATAGTGGGAATTAGTGAAGTTCGGTGGCAGGAGGAACAAGACTTCTGGTCAGGTGACTACAGGGTTATAAACACAAAATCAAATAGGGGTAATGCAGGAGTAGGTTTAATAATGAATAGGAAAATAGGAATGCGGGTAAGCTACTACAAACAGCATAGTGAACGCATTATTGTGGCCAAGATAGATACGAAGCCCACACCTACTACAGTAGTACAAGTTTATATGCCAACTAGCTCTGCAGATGACGAAGAAATTGAAGAAATGTATGATGAAATAAAAGAAATTATTCAGATTGTGAAGGGAGACGAAAATTTAATAGTCATGGGTGACTGGAATTCGAGTGTAGGAAAAGGGAGAGAAGGAAACATAGTAGGTGAATATGGATTGGGGGACAGAAATGAAAGAGGAAGCCGCCTGGTAGAATTTTGCACAGAGCACAACATAATCATAACTAACACTTGGTTTAAGAATCATGAAAGAAGGTTGTATACATGGAAGAACCCTGGAGATACTAAAAGGTATCAGATAGATTATATAATGGTAAGACAGAGATTTAGGAACCAGGTTTTAAATTGTAAGACATTTCCAGGGGCAGATGTGGACTCTGACCACAATCTATTGGTTATGACCTGTAGATTAAAACTGAAGAAACTGCAAAAAGGTGGGAATTTAAGGAGATGGGACCTGGATAAACTGAAAGAACCAGAGGTTGTAGAGAGTTTCAGGGAGAGCATAAGGGAACAATTGAAAGGAATGGGGGAAAGAAATACAGTAGAAGAAGAATGGGTAGCTCTGAGGGATGAAGTAGTGAAGGCAGCAGACGATCAAGTAGGTAAAAAAAAGAGGGTTAGTAGAAATCCTTGGGTAACACAAGAAATATTGAATTTAATTGTTGAAAGGAGAAAATATAAAAATGCAGTAAATGAAGCAGGCAAAAAGGAATACAAACGTTTCAAAAATGAGATCGACAGGAAGTGCAAAATGGCTAAGCAGGGATGGCTAGAGGACAAATGTAAGGATGTAGAGGCTTGTCTCACTAGGGGTAAGATAGGTACTGCCTACAGGAAAATTAAAGAGACCTTTGGAGATAAGAGAACCACATGTATGAACATCAAGAGCTCAGATGGAAACCCAGTTCTAAGGGAAAGCAGACAGGTGGAAGGAGTATATAGAGGGTCTATACAAGGGCGATGTACTTGAGGACAATATTATGGAAATGGAAGAGGATGTAGATGAAGATGAAATGGGAGATACGATACTGCGTGAAGAGTTTGACAGAGCACTGAAAGACCTGAGTCGAAACAAGGCCCCCGGAGTAGACAATATTCCATTGGAACTACTGACGGCCGTGGGAGAGCCAGTCCTGACAAAACTCTACCATCTGGTGAGCAAGATGTATGAAACAGGCGAAATACCCTCAGACTTCAAGAAGAATATAATAATTCCAATCCCAAAGAAAGCAGGTGTTGACAGATGTGAAAATTACCGAACAATCAGTTTAATAAGCCACAGCTGCAAAATACTAACACGAATTCTTTACAGACGAATGGAAAAACTAGTAGAAGCCAACCTCGGGGAAGATCAGTTTGGATTCCGTAGAAACACTGGAACACGTGAGGCAATACTGACCTTACGACTTATCTTAGAAGAAAGATTAAGGAAAGGCAAACCTACGTTTCTAGCATTTGTAGACTTAGAGAAAGCTTTTGACAATGTTGACTGGAATACTCTCTTTCAAATTCTGAAGGTGGCAGGGGTAAAATACAGGGAGCGAAAGGCTATTTACAATTTGTACAGAAACCAGATGGCAGTTATAAGAGTCGAGGGACATGAAAGGGAAGCAGTGGTTGGGAAGGGAGTAAGACAGGCTTGTAGCCTATCCCCGATGTTATTCAATCTGTATATTGCGCAAGCAGTGAAGGAAACAAAATAAAAATTCGGAGCAGATATTAAAATCCATGGAGAAGAAATAAAAACTTTGAGGTTCGCCGATGACATTGTATTTCTGTCAGAGACTGCAAAGGACTTGGAAGAGCAGTTGAACGGAATGGACAGTGTCATGAAAGGAGGGTATGAAATGAACATCAACAAAAGCAAAACGAGGATAATGGAATGTAGTCGAATTAAGTCGGGTGATGCTGAGGGAATTAGATTAGGAAATGAGACACTTAAAGTAGTAAAGGAGTTTTGCTATTTGGGGAGCAAAATGACTGATGATGGTCGAAGTAGAGAGGATATAAAATGTAGGCTGGCAATGGCAAGGAAAGCGTTTCTGAAGAAGAGAAATTTGTTAACATCCAGTATTGATTTAAGTGTCAGGAAGTCATTTCTGAAAGTATTTGTATGGAGTGTAGCCATGTATGGAAGTGAAACATGGACGATAAATAGTTTGGACAAGAAGAGAATAGAAGCTTTCGAAATGTGGTGCTACAGAAGAATGCTGAAGATTAGATGGGTAGATCACATAACTAATGAGGAAGTATTGAATAGGATTGGGGAGAAGAGAAGTTTGTGGCACAACTTGACCAGAAGAAGGGATCGGTTGGTAGGACATGTTCTGAGGCATCAAGGGATCACCAATTTAGTGTTGGAGGGCAGCGTGGAGGGTAAAAATCGTAGAGGGAGACCAAGAGATGAATACACTAAGCAGATTCAGAAGGATGTAGGTTGCAATAGGTACTGGGAGATGAAAAAGCTTGCACAGGATAGAGTAGCATGGAGAGCTGCATCAAACCAGTCTCAGGACTGAAGACCACAACAACAACAACAATGTGACAACCCCGCAGGGTTGCGTAGGTACAATAGCTTTGAACTTGGTCTATAAGCTGCTTCTAGTCCAAGTGGCACATCAATGCAACTGCTCAGTTGTAAGTTGTGCTGTAATAAGTTAATACGTGTTTGTGTCTCTCGTCATGGAAATGGAACCGCATAATATTGCTCAACGGTATGCCATTTCTTTTGTGTTGAATTGGGTGAAAACGCGACGACAACTTACGGTAAGCTTCAGAAGGCTTTTGGAGAGGAGGTTATGTCAAGAGATCAAGTTTTTCGTTGGCATAAAACGTTTAGTGAAGGCAGAACAAATGAAGGTGAAGACCGCAGTGGACGACCATCAACCTCACGGACAGATGTCAACTTGGCCAGGGTGCGTGGACTCGTACGATCTGATCGAAGATTATCCGTAAAAAGATTGCAGAAGACCCGAACATCAGTCGAGAAACGGTTTGTCTCATCATAACTGAAGATCTTGGTTAGAGATTTGTGCAAAAATGGTCCCCAAAAATCTCACACCACAACAGCGAGAAACACGGAAAAATATGGCAGCAGATCTGTTAGAGCAAACTGAAATCAACAATTCTGGAATTGTTGAGCCGTGTTATCACTGGTGATGCAAGTTGGCTTTTCAGTACGATCCAGAGACAAAACGCCAAAGTTCGCAATGGTGCTCAAAGTGATCACCCAGACCAAAAAAAGCTCGCACGTCAAAGTCAAAAGTGAAATGCATGCTTGTGTGCTTCTTCGATTCCAAGGGAATTGTTCATAAAGAGGGAGTGCCTCCTGGACAAACAGTTAATCAATATTACTACAAAGAAATTTTAGAAAGACTTCGTAAAAGAGTTCTTTGTGTCCGTGCCAACATTGCTGATAATTGGATTCTGCATCACGATAATGCGTCATCCCATACTGCTCTGTCAGTACAGCAATTTTTAACCTCAAAACAAATTTCAATACTACCACACCCACCTTATTCACCAGATATCGCTCCGTGCGACTTTTTTCTACTTCCAAGAGTCAAAACGGCGGTCAAGGGACACCATTTTCAAACAACACAAGATGTCCAAAAAGCTGTGACGAGGGACTTGGAGGATATTACAGAAGATGATTTCCAGAAATGTTACCATCAATGGCAGAAGCGCTGGAAAAAGTGTTTGCAATCAGAAGGGAACTACTTTGAAGGAGACAACACTAAACTTGACTAAAACGGTAAGCAACATTTTTTCACATCAGTCTCATTACCTCATTGTCGCATCTCGTATAAGCGATGCAGAGACGACATTCCAACGGCGATACGGTCACAAGTGGGGAAATCACTGACATAAGCGACTTCGACAAAGGCAGACTGTTACGATCTGGCCCCTGGGAATCAGAATCTCGGAAACGGCGAAACTGGTCGACTCTTCGTGTGCTACCATGGTAAGCAACTACTGAAAGTGGCTGAACAACAGAGAAACCGGGAACAGGCGACACGGTGTTGTACGCCCACGCCTTATCACGGAACGTGGAGTCACGCCCACGCTGTAAAGCAGGGTAGGTGGTGTGGCCTGTGGCAGACCTGACAACAGAGGACAGCGCCGGTGCAGGCACGGTGACTCCTACCAAGGCGTTCCGCGCACGTTGTTGAACATGCGGCTCCTCGGCAAACGGCTTCCACGTTGTCAGTTACGGTAAGAGTAGACGCAGGATCATCAGAATTAGACCGCGGATCAAGGGTACCGGTCTTCTGGTCAGATGAATCACATTTCTCCTTACACTAGTGTAACAGTCGTATGCAGATATGCTACCATCCTAAACGCCGTTTAGTAGGAGAGGGGAGGGGAGGGGAGGGGAGGGGATCTTCAGTCTGAAACCGCGCGACCGCCACGGTCGCAGGTTCGAATCCTGCCTCGGGTATGGATGTGTGTGATGTCCTTAGGATAGTTAGGTTTAAGTAGTTGTAAGTTCTGGGCGACTGATGACCTCAGAAGTTAAGTCCCATAGTGCTCACAGCCATTTGAACAATTTGAGGGGAGGGGATCGGTGGTCGGTGACTCACCCGGGCTGTCATGGTACGTGACCCGTGTGGGCTACGTGAACATTGTTGCAGATACTTGCATCCCTTCACGCTTGACGTCTTCCATGACGGCGACGGCTTCTTTCAGTAGGATAACTGTACGTGTCACAAGGTAACGCTCAGTTGTGGGTAAATCATGTGGCAGACTTCGGTTTATTGGTAGAATTTAGGTAAGTGCAATCAGTCTACAAAGAACAGTGTTTACAAATCACTCGTACGGCCCATTCTAGCATATTGCTCAAGTGTGGGGGACCCCATAACAAATAGGACTAGCAGGGGATATTGAACGTATACAGATAAGGGCAACACGAATGGTCACTGGTTTGTTTGACCCATGGGAGAGTGTCACAGTGATGCTGCAGAAACTGAACTGACAGACTCTTGAAAACAGACGTAAACTATCCCGAGAAAGTCTACTAAAAAAGCTGCATGAACGGGCTTTAAATGGTAACTCTAGGAATACACTACAACCCTCTACGTATCGCTCACATAGGGATCGTGAGGACAAGATTAGAATAATTACAGCACGCACAGACTATTCCTCCCGCGATCCATACGTGAATGGATTGGGAAGAAACCCTAATAACTGGTACAATGGAACGTTCCTTCTGCCATGCACGTCGCGGTGGTTTGCAGAGAATGAATGTAGATGTAGATGTCAGAATTGTGCTAATCTCACGTGGATGTCTTGGCGACCACATTCGCCTGATGTCAACCCGTTGGAATATATTTGGGATGCTGTCGGGCGCCAGTTCGTCGTCCACAATCCATCGGCCCGTAAATTACGTGATTTGAGTGATCTATACGAAGACATTTGGTACCATATACCTCCGGAAACCTACGAACGATTTCTTGAACCTATTCCATGTCGAATGGCTGATGTATTGCGTCCGAAAGGTGGACCAACAAGCAATTAAGCAAGTATTCGTTCTGGAAATAAAAATCAACTTTTCTTGTTGCAATGTATTTTTATTTATTTTATACGCATTTCGCCTTTTACTTTAAGGCATTTTCAGAGAAATCTAGGTGATTACTTACAATTATTTGCGTTTTTGGCTGGCACATGCATTTGCTCTCAGCTGGTCACACGCTGGATGGTTCAAATAGCTCTGAGCGCAATGGGACTTAACATCTGAGGTCATCAGTCCCCTAGAACTTAGAACTACTTAAACCTAACTAACCTAAGGACATCACACGCATCCATGTCTGAGGCAGGATTCGAACCTGCGACCGTAGCAGCAACGCGGTTCCAGACTGTAGCGCCTAGAACCGCTCGCCCACAGCGGCCAGCCACACGCTGGAGGTCGCAGTATAACTTCACTTAAGAAACGTACATATACAAACCAAACAGGAAGACACATGAAGTGCACACACAGGAGTTACGACTTTAAAACACAGTTTTCGGTAAAATATCTACAATTAATTACAGACGACTGACAGTGCTCCACAGTAAACAGCGCAAAGAAGACGAAAATTGCGAAGAAAGAGGTGCATGAGCAGTTTCCGCACACAGCCAAAATACCACATAGTTTTCCGGTGGATGTTTCGAGCAGCCTCTTGAAATAATAGTAAATATATTATATAATAGCGACCTGATTTGTATCTCTTACCACGATTTTCAGCCCTTGCTTATAAATTGCACAGTTTTTATTTATAATTCTATGTTTGGGAGAGGTTTTGAGGGAGATTTCTATATGTTCATACAGTTGGCTGATTGCCAGCAAATAGTAATTCTACGTGCAGTTTGTCCATCTAGTTGCCTGTAAGGAATGATATTTTAGAAGATTAATAAAATTAATATTCGTAAATGATGTTCGCCATTCAATTCCAATGAAAAAGTTTTGGCAATTTCCCATGCATTTGTTCCAGAGGTTGTGGATGTCAGCCTCTAGTAGATCAATTTGCAATAGCTAATACTGAAACGCCAGAGCTACTGAGCTACTGAATAGGAACAGTGATCGGGTTAGAATGGTCTTACGTGGAGAACTATAGCAAACTTGTATCACACTATTTATAATGGAACTTTTCCACTAAAGCGCCAAAGAAACTGGTATAGGCATGCATATTGAAATACAGAGATATGTAAACAGGCAGAATATGGCGCTGCGGTCAGCAACGCTTATATAAGACTACAAGTGTTTGGCGCAGTTGTTAGATCGGTTACTGCTGCTACAATGGCAGGTTTTCAAGATTTAAGTGAGCCTCAACGTGGTGTTATAGTCGGCGCACGAGCGATGGGACACAGCATCTCCGAAGTAGATATGAATAGGGGATTTTCCCGTGCGACCGTTTCACCAGTGTACCGCGAGCATCAGGAATCAGGTAAAACATCAGATCTCTGACATCGCTGTGACCGGAAAAAGATTCTGCAAGAACGGGAGCACAGGCGAGTGAAGAGAATCGTTCAACGTGACAGAAGTGCAGCGGCTTCGCAAATTGCTGCAGATTTCAATGCTGGGCCACCAACAAGTGTCAGCGTGTGAACCATTTAACGAAACACCATCGATATGGGCTTTCGGAGCCGAAGGCCCATTCGTGTACGCTTGATTACTGCACGACACAAAGCTTTATGCGTCGCCTGGCCCCGTCAACACCGGCATTGGACTGTTGATGACTGGAAATATGTTGCCTAGTCGTACGAGTCCCGTTTCAAATTGTATCCAGGGGACGTACGTGTACGGGTATGGAGACAACCTCATGAATCCATGGACCCTGCATGTCAGCAGCGAAATGTTCAAGCTGGTGGAGGCTCTGTAATGTGGTGGGCCGTGTGCAGTTAGAGTGATATGGGACCCCTGATACGTCTAGATACGACTCTGACAGGTGACACTTACGTAGGCATCCATTCACGTCCATTGTGCATTCCAACGGACTTGGACAATCCAAAAGGACCATGCGACACTCCACACGTCCAGAATCGTTACTGAGTGGCTCCAGGAATACTCTTCTGAGTTTAAACACTTCCACTGGCCTCCAAACTCCCCAGAAACATTATGGAGCATATCTGGGACTCCTTGCAACGTGCTGTTCAGAAGAGGTCTCCACGCCCTCTTACTCTTACAGATTTATGGACAGCTCTGCAGGATTCATAGTGACAGTTCCCTCCAGCACTACTTCAAATATTAGTCGAGTCTATGCCACGTCGTGTTGCGGCACTTCTGCGTGCTCGCGGGGGCCCTACACGATATTAGGCAGGTGTACCAGTTTCTTTGGCTATTGATTGTAGTTGCAAAACATTGACACGAATGATGTACAGAAAAATGGAAAACCTGGTAGACGCCGGCCACTGGGAAGATCACTTTCAGTTCCGGGGAAATGTAGGAGCACACAAGACAGTACTGGCGCCACGACTTAACTTAGAAGATAGGTTAAAGAAAGAAAAACCTACATTCATATTATTTGTAGATTTAGCGAAAAATTTTGACAATATTGAAGGAAACACACACTTTGAAAAGTAGCAGGGATAAAATACCTGATTCAATTCGACTACATTGCATTATCCTCGTTTTACTTTTGATAATTTTCACCTCTTGTTACACATTATCCAGTTTGCTATACTGTTCTTTCAACTTCTTTGTTGAGTCTGACACAATTACTACGTAACCAGTAAACCTGAAAGTTTTAACTCCTTCGCCCTGGACTAACATTCCCGCTCTCCAATTTCCTTCACAGTTTGCTCAGTGTACAGATTCAATAACAAAGCGTGTCCACCTCGGTAGCTGCGGGGCTAGCGCAGCAGATTGCTAACGAAAGGCGCCCAGGTTCGATTCCTGGTCGGGTCGGAGATTTTCCCCGCTCGGGGGTTGGATGTTGTGTTGTCCTTACATTCGTATCGTCATAACTGACAAGAAAGTCGCCTCCAACACAGTACCGTCTTTCCACTATTGAGATGGCTGTATGGGCAAGACTCTAAAGTCAATAAATTGAAATAAAAAACATAGGGGAGAGGCTGCATCCCCGTATTACTTGCGTCTCAACTACTGCGGCTCTTTCATGTCCTTCGACTTTTATAACTGCAGTCTGGTTTCTGTACAAGTTGTAGGTAGTCTTCCTCTCCAAGCTAGCTTGATCAGCAGCAGTAGCAGTTATTGTTGTTGTTGTTGCGTGATCATCAGATCGAAGACTGGTTTGATGCGATTCTCCACTCTAGTCTGTCAAGCACAAGCCTCTTCATCCCTGCATAACTACCGCAACATACACTGAGCTGACAAAAGTGATGGGATAGCGATATGCACACATACAGATGGCGGTACGCAAGTTACAAAAGTTATAAAAGGGCAGTGCAATGGCGGAGCTGTTATTTGTGCTCAGGTGATTCATGTGAAATGGTTCTAACATGATTATGGTGGTACGACGGGAATTAACAGACTTTGAACGCGGAATGGTAGTTGGAGCTAGACACATGGGACATTCCAATCCGGAACTCGTTTGGCAGTTCAATATTACGAGATCCACAGTGTCAAGACTGTGCTGAGAATACCAAATTTCAGGCGTTACCTCTCACCACGAAGAACGCAGACGCAGACGTCTTCCACGTAACGACCTAGAGCAGCGGCGTTTGCCTAGAGTTGTCATTGCTAACTGACAGTCAAAACCACGTGAAATAACCGCAGAAATCAATGAGAGACGTACAAGAAACGTATCCGTTAGGGCAGTGCGGCGAAATTTGGCGTTAATGGGCTGTGGCAGCAGACGGTTGATACATCGTCTGCAGCGCCTCTCCTGGACTCGTGACCGTATTGGTTGGGCCCTAGACGACTGGAAAACGGTGGCCTGGTCAAATGAGTCCCGATTTCAGTTGGTAAGAGCTGACGGTAATGTTCGGGTGTGGCGTAGATCCAGCGAAGCCCCGGACCCTAGCGTCAACAAGGCACTGTGCAAGCTTGTGGTAGCTTCATAATGGTATGGGCTGTGTTTACATGGAATGGACTGGATCCTCTAGTCCAACTGAACCGTTCAATGCCTGGAAATTGTTATGTTCGGCTACTTGGAGAACATTTGCGCCATCCATAACTTCATGTTCCCAAAGAAGAATGATATTTATAAGGATGACAATGCGCCATGTCACTGGGCCACAACTGTTCGCGACTGGTTTGAAGAACATTCTGGACAATTAGAGCGAATGATTTGGCCACACAGATCGCCTGACATGAATCCCATCGAACATTTATGGAACGTAATCGAGAGGTCAGTTTGTCCACAACATCTTGCACCGACAATAGTTTCGCAGTTATGGACAGCTATAAAGCAGCATAGCTCAGTATCTCTGCGGGGGACTTCCAACGACTTGTTGAGTCCACGCCACGTCGAAATGCTGCGCCACGGGGGGAAAAAAGGTGATCCGACCCGATATTAGGAGGTAGGCTGTCCGATGACTTTTGTCATCTCAATGTACAGCGATTTGAACCGAAATACTGTACAGAAGCCTTGGCCTCTCTCTACCAGTTTTAGCCTCCTCACTTCCTTTCATTACCAAATTAACGAATCCTTAATGCCTCAGAATATGCCTTATTAATCGATCCCTTCTATTAATGAAGTTGTGCCATAATTTTATTTTACGTAATTGGAGTCAGGACGTCTTCACTAGTTATTTGAGCTACCCGCATAATCTTCAGCATTCTGCTATGACACCACTTTCAAAAATGCTCTGTTCTTGTCTGAACTACTTATCGTACATGCTTCAATACTCTAAAAGGCTACACCTCCTACAAATAAATTCATATAAGACTTCCTAATATTTAAATTTTTATTCGAAGTTAACAAATTTCGGTTTCCAGAAACTATTTTTTTTCCTACTGCCAATCTACTTTCCATATCCTCTCTACTTCTGCTATCGTCATTTATTTCGCTGCACAAATGCGAAACCATATCGACTACTTTTCTTGTCTCATTTCCTAATCTAATTCTATCAGCATCCTCAAATCTAATTCGAGAACGTTCCATCATGAATTGTTTCATATTTGTTGATATTCTTCTTATAATCACTTTTCAAAAGACTATCCATTTAACTGCTCTTCCAGTCCTTAGCTCTCAGTGAAAGAATTCCAACGTCACCGACAATGTGCAAAGTTTTTGTCTCCCATAAATTTAATTTTTTTTTCAAATATCTCATCGGTTTTCTTCACTGCTTGCTTAAGGTACAGACTGAATAAAACTTATCTCACCGCCACGCGGGGTAGCCGTGCGGTCAGAGGCGTCTTGTCACGGTTCGTGCGGCTCCCCCCGTCGGAGGGGGGCCGAGAGGTTCTAGGCGCTACAGTCTGGAACCGCGCGACCGCTACGGTCGCAGGTTCGAATCCTGCATCGGGCATGGATGTGTGTGATGTCCTTAGGTTAGTTAGGTTTAAGTAGTTCTAAGTTCTAGGGGACTGATGACCTACAAGTTAAGTCCCGTAGTGCTCAGAGCCATTTGAACCACTTTCTTTTTTACTTATCTCACTATCTCGTCGATTACTGCTTTCTTTTCATGTCCGGCGCCTCTTAACTGTAGCCGGTATTGTGTACATGTTGTGAATAGCCTTTCGCTCCTTGTATTTTACCCTGGCTAACTTCAGAATTTCAAAATCTTCATTCCATTTAACGTTGTCACAAGCTGTCTCTAAATCTACAAGTGCTGTAATGTGCGAAGTACAGAGACGAAATACCAAAAGAAGTTGTTGTATCTCCTGCACAGAAATGAAGAAGATGGAGAAAGACGTGAGGACATGAGATCTACAGCTGTCAATGCTGCCGCAAACCATTTCCTGTATAAAAACTAATTGCCCTCTCATAGGCAACAAAAGTTCCCACTCTCAGCCTTCTCAAATTAAACCTGTAGCCACTCGGATCGCGCATTGGAACGTTGAGAGCTAAGATTGCAGAATTTATAACGTCAGAGCGTGGAAAAAGAACGTTGGGCAGTCTTTCCGAACGTGCAGAGCAGTATGTAGCATGTAAGATACTTTGAACGTTAGTTTGAACGTAGACCAGTGAGATTGAGGAACGCACGTACACTATGTGGTCAAAAGTTTTCGGACACCCCCAAAAACATACGTTTTTCATATTAGGTGCGTTGTGCTGCCACCTGCTGCCAGGTACTCCATATCAGCGAGCTCAGTAGTCATTAGATATCATGAGAGAGCAGAATGGGGCGCTCCGCGGAACTCACGGACTTCGAACGTGGTCAGGTGATTCGGTGTCACTAGTGTCATACGCCTGTACGCGAGATTTCCACACTCCTAAACATCCCTGGGTCCACTGTTTCCGATGTGATACTGAAGTCGAAACGTGAGAGGACACGTGCAGCACAAACGTGTACAGGCCAACCTCGTCTGTTGACTGACAGAGACCGCCGACAATTGAAGAGGGTCGTAACGTGTGATAGGCAGACATCTATCCAGACCATCACACAGGAATTCCAAACTGCATCAGGATCCACATCAAGTACTATGGGAGTTGGTTGGTTGGTTGTTTTGGGGAAGGAGACCAGACAGCGTGGTCATCGGTCCCATCGGATTAGGGAAGGATGGGAAGGACGTCGGCCGTGCCCTTTCAGAGGAACCATCCCGGCATTTGCCTGGAGTGATTTAGGGAAATCACGGAAAACCTAAATCAGGATGGCCGGACGCGGGATTGAACCGTCGTCCTCCCGAATGCGAGTCCAGTGTCTAACCACTGCGCCACCTCGCTCGGTCTGTGGAAGTTTGGCGGGAGGTCAGAAAACTTGGATTTCATGGTCGAGCGGCTGCTCATAAGCCACACATCACGCCGGTAGATGCCAAACGACGCCTCGTTTGGTGTAAGGAGCGTAAACATTGGACGATTGAACAGTGGAAAAACGTTTTCTGGAGTGACGAATGACGGTACAAAATGTGGCGATCCGATGGCAGGGTGTGGGTATGGCGAATGCCCGGTGAACGTCATCTGCCAGCGCGTGTAGTGCCAACAGTAAAATTCGGAGGATGTGGTGTTATGGTGTGGGCGTGTTTTTCATGAAGGAGGCTTGCACCCCTTGTTGTTTTGCGTGGCATTATCACAGCACAGGCCTGCATTGATGTTTTAAGCACTTTCTTGCTTGCCACTGTTGAAGAGCAATTCGGGGATGGCGATTGCATCTTTCAACACGATCGAGCACTGTTCATAATGCACGGCCTGTGGCGGAGTGGTTACACAATATTGACATCCCTGTAATGGACTGGCCTGCACAAAATCCTGACCTGAATCCTATAGAACACCTTTGGGATGTTTTGGAACGCCGGCTTCGTGCCAGGCCTCACCGATACCTCTCCTCAGTGCAGCACTCGGTGAAGAATGGGCTGCCATTCCACAAGAAACATTCCAGCATCTGACTGAACGTATGCCTGCGAGAGTGGAAGCTGTCATCAAGGCTAAGGGTGGGTCAACACCATATTGAATTCCAGCATTACTGATGGAGGGCGCCACGAACTTGTAAGTCATTTTCAGCCAGGTGTTCGGATACGTTTGTACACATAGTGTACATAACATGAAACTTTCTCTCTTCAGTACATAGTCGGAAGACACTTTATTGGCTTCAGTTGAGACACATATATACATATGCCGATCTTAAAAATCAGAATATTAATGATCTCTCGATGACGATGATGATGTTTGGTTTGTGGGGCGCTCAACTGCGCGGTTATCAGACCCCGTACCAAATTGCCATCCCTTGCTCAGCCCAATCTCGCCACTTACATGAATGATGATGGAATGATGAGACAACACAAACACCGAGTCATCTTGACACCGGTGAAAATCCCTTACCCCGCCGGGAACCGAACCCGGGATCCCAGTGCTCGGGAAGCGAGAACGCGACCGCGAGACCACGAGCTGCGGACAGGATTTCTCGAATCCCTGTCGTTAATAGTACGGTTTGTTGTAATAAAACGACGGGAAACGTCATATTGGCAGTTAAAGAGATGCGTATTATGCAAGTATGCACTTTTAAGGCAACGGTGCAGTGAGTATCGATCAAAAACGCACTGTTCTTGGTACAATTTGTGATGATTGAATGTTAGTTAATAACGTATCTACAATTAAAGCTTACAGTAGATGGTAAGATGCAAAGTATGGTAATGAGTAGAAATGCGAAATTGTTATGTAAAGTAGGTGATGTGTTGCTGGATCGCGTCTGATTGGATCCAAATACTTTTTACTCACCTTCGTTTTTGCAATAGGTTCTAATATTTTCTTACGAATTTATAGAAGTATATTCTATAATATTCTAGATTCCTCTTTCTGAGGAGTGAGTTTGTTCGATTGGCTTTGTCTTTAAGACAGCTTCCGCTACTTGGAGTAAGATATTTTGCACTTACTTGTTTCAAGGTCTGTATTTCACATGTTGTTCTGCTACTGAATAGGAACAGTGATCGAGTAAGAATGGTCTTACGTGGAGAGCTATTGAAAACTTGTATCACACTATTTATAATGGAACTTTTCCACTAAAGCGCCAAAGAAACTGGTATAGGAATGCATATTCAAATACAGAGATATGTAAACAGGCAGAAAATGGCGCTGCGGTCAGCAACAAGTATCTGGCGCAGTTGTTAGATCGGTTACTGCTGCTACAGTGTCAGGTAACCGAGATTTACGTGAATTTGAACGTGGTGTTATAGTCGGCGGACGAGCTATGGGACACACCATCTCAGAGGTAGCGATGAAGAGGGGTTTTTCCCGTGCGACTGTTTCACGACTATACTGTGAATATCAGGAATCCGGTAAAGCATCAAATCTCTAGACGTATCAAGGGGCCCATATCACTCCAACTGCACACGCCCCACACCAATACAGTGCCTCGACTAGCTTGAACAGTCCCGTGCTGACATGTAGGGTCCATGGATTCATGGGGCTGTCTTCATACCCATCCATCCGCTCGATACAACATGAAACGAGACTCGTCCGACCAGGCAACATATTTCTAGTCATCAACAGCGTAATGTCGGTGTTGACGGGCCCAGGGGAGGAGTAAAGCTTTGTGTCGTGCAATCATGAAAGGTATATGTGTGGGCCTTCGACTTCGAAAGCGCATATCAATGATGTTTCGTTGAATGGTTCACACACTGACACTTATTGATGGCCCAGCATTGAAATCTGCAGCAATCTGCGGAAGGGTTGCACTTCTGTCACGTTAAATGATTCTCTTCACTCGTCGTGGGGTGACACGTACGTAAGCATCCTGTCTGATCACCTGCGTCCATTCATGTCCATTGTGTATTCCGATGGACTTGGGCCATTACGGCTGGACAATGCGACACCCCACACGTCCAGAATTGCTACTGAGTGGCTCCAGGAATACTCTTCTGAGTTTAAACACTTCCGCTGGCCACCAAACTCCCCATACGTGAACATTAGTCAGCATGAAAGCTCCTGGCAGATTAAAACTGTGTGCCGGACCGATATTCGAATTCGGGACCTTTGCCGTTCGCGGGCAAGTGATATCCTTTCTTCCAGGAGTGCTAGTTCTGCATGGTTCGCAGAATAGCTTCTGTAACTTGTGGAAAGTAGGAGACGCGGTACTGGCAGAAATAAAGCTGTGAGGACGGGGCGTGAGTCGTGCTTGGGTGACTCATATGGTAGAGCACTTGCCAGCGAAAGGCAAAGGTCCCAAGTTCGAGTCTCGGTCCGGCACACAGTTTTAATTTGCCAGGAATTTTCATATCAGCGCACACTCCACTGCAGAGTGAAAATCTCATTCTGGATTAGTGAGCATATCTGGGATACCTTGCAACGTGCTGTTCAGAAGAGATCTCCATCCTCTCGTACTCTTATGGATGATGTTAATTCCCTCCAGCACTACTTCAGCCATTAGTCGAGTTCATGGCACGTCGTGTTGCCGCACTTCTGCTTGCTACCGGGGGCCCTACACGATATTAGGCAGGTGTACCAGTTTCTTTGGCTCTTCAGTGTGTAAACCGATGTCCCTACTGGCTGGACATAGTACTTTCCTCTTCGCCTGATAATATGTTCGTGGATACTTAAGTTTTAATTTGTGTATACCACAAACAGAACAGCACTACCAACACAGCATCAAAGAGGCAATGTGAGTTTAATAGGTCTAATGCAGGAATTTTACGCCCGATCATTTCGTAAACAACGCTATTTGCGAGCGAGATACAGCCGGCAACTACTGCTGGAGCGCACTGCCATCGCGTATACCACGTTGAGGCACACGTACCGTTGTTACACAATCCGCATCGTTTCCGAACTTTCAGCAGCAAATTGAACTTAGCACGCTCAACGTTGACGTCCGAAATCACGGTCCGTGTGCCGGCGGCTTAAGCTGTCACTTGGTCGCAAATGGCATGGAGACGTCAGCTGTTGCGTTGCTTTCTTATGAGGCGCTCTGTCACCGATAGCAGTGCCTCACACGCAAGCGCTGTGCGCTAGTTGCCTTTGCCCGCTCAGCAGACAACAGGGTCACAACACGATCCAGGGTGCGGAAAAATGCGAGCGCCTGCTGACGACGACGTTCGGCATATTCCACGAGAGAGTGCAAGTCTTCAGGCTCTGTCGCTAGGCAGACGAAGATCGCCTGGTATACTGTCAAGCCGAGCGGTCTAAGGCGCTGCAGTCATGGACTGTGCGGCTGGTCCCGGCGGAGGTTCGAGTCCTCCCTCGGGCATGGGTGTGTGTGTTTGTCCTTAGGAGAATTTAGGTTAAGTAGTGTGTAAGCTTAGGGACTGATTACCTTAGCAGTTAAGTCCCATAAGATTTCACACAGATTTGAACATTTGTATCCGGTCACACACGAACGCTTTTAGAAATGTTCTGGAACATTCTTCGCACTAAATACTATGACTATACGTTACATAATAGAATTGTCAAATTCGATCACATAAGAATACACGTTCGTTGATTAGTCTTTTATACCTTTTGCATTTCAGTTGTTGAAATTTGTGGAGCCCTGTATCGAACAGGAAACTATAATGCGTAAAACCGTAGTTTTGTTGCAAACGCGTTTCAATTGAATCGTAAACTGTTGTAAACTTGAACTTGCCCTTCAGCTCACCTATGTCTATACCTGGCCGGCCGCAGTGGCCGATCGGTTCTAGGCGAATCAGTCTGAAACCGCGCGACTTCTACTGTCGCAGGTTCGAATCCTGCCTCGGGCATGGATGGGTGTGATGTCGTTAGGTTACTTAGGTTTAAGTAGTTCTAAGTTCTAGGGGACTGATGACCTCAGCTGTTAAGTCCCATAGTGCTCAGAGCGATTTGAACCATTGTCTATACCTGTTTATTACTGAAACCTGATGCTCGTTGCTAATTCATGGCTTTAGCTCTCCCCAGTTTAATCCTCCGTGTCTTTTCATAAAATCGCAGTAAAACTTTACCCGCTTTCACCGTTTGCCTTATTGCAACGATATTTTATTTATTGTTGCTCTGTATATTTGTACACTGGATTTAAGGGGCTCCGGAACGCCCAATACCTGCAATGTTAAAATAACGCTTATAAATTACATCTTTCCTCACAAAGTATTTGAGGTAGGAAGTTGAACTTTTTACAGATTATTTATTGGAATATGGGCTACAACTTAACACAAGGATTTTACAAAATTTTAGTTCAGTTATTAAAGCTGATTTTTTTTCAGTTGTAATGAAAATTCACAACATTTTTTTGCCATTTTTTATTTATATATTCAAAAATATACAGTTTTTTGGAAAAAGGCTGTGTTAAATTATGCAGAAGGTACTGTGTAACATTTACTGAAAGTTTGAAACAAATATGTTTGGAAGATCCTTAGAAAACATGTAATTAGTATGAGAAAATAAAAGTTTTGGGAATCGAGCGACAAAGATTGGATTAACTTTTTAGTGCATTCCAGATCCATAGGATGGATTATCTTCATCCTCTGCAAACTCCTCCTCCAGCTTCCTCTTGTTCCTCCTCCTGTTTACTCTTGCTTGTATTTCTAGACCTTTACAGCCCTGTCTGCAGCCCGAAGGCGTTCCTTGTCTAAAGCAAGCATCGCTCGTACCATGTTAGAACCTATCTTCATTCCCATATTTCTAAATACCTTGCACCTTACAATGTTGCCATCATTGAAAGTCGCAACAGCATCATACACACCAAAGTGAAGAGTTTCTATTTCAACAAATACAGTCTTGGGGATTCTCGACCATATAACACTATTTACACTTTCATTGGGGTTTTGAGTTTTTCCGTGAATACACTTTTTCAACAGTTCAGGTGCTGCTAAGTCTCTGAAAATAGGTTAGCCACAACACATACTTTATCTCCAATCACTAAAATGTACCTGATGAACACGGACGTTAATAATAACACCATTTGACAGCAGTTTAACAGCGCCACAGTGGGTCACGCCCATGTAGAACACATTTCAAAAAAAAATTAAAAATAGTTGTAGTCTTCGGAACTGAATAAATTAAATATCTACTAAAAGGTAATAGTCTACAGATTCAGAAAACGCAAAAAAGTAAAAATTGAACTTTTCGTGATTTTGAGCCTTTCCGGAGCCCCTTAAGAACTCGTCTTCACCTAAAGACATTAAAATGATCGTGCAATATAACTTCCTGTTCAGCAGCGAATCTTCTCCAAAAAGACTTATTTCCTAAAACAGGTTTCATGGTCACCTCGTTTTGGCTTGCCGTAAAGCTGTGAGTCTATCGCGTACTGTGCTTCTTGAAAGTGAGAATTTCTCACCCTCTTTCCGGTTCGTCATTTCAAGAAGTATGACTTTTTCGACGACTTCCTTCACATTATTTTCATTCCATTTAAATTCTGACTTCTCCATCTTTGACTGTTGAAGAAAAAATGGGAAAAATATGTTTTTATGTTACCTGCTTCGTCCGGTACAACTCGAAATTGCTTGGTCCGATACGGCCGGGACGTACCGCTGTGGCAGTTTAACGTTCCCATTGTTATTACTTGGCGTAGACATTGTCGCAGCATGCAGTATAGAAATTAATAGGCCTATAAGTTGTACCTAAAAATATAATAAAAAGTGAATTACTTACTTGCAAAGAAAACGCAAGAATCCAAAGTCAGATTCACTAGGATCGGATAACTTATCGCCATTCCGAAACGCACCGTTTTTTATTCAGAATCGCGTGTGTGGTCTCGCGCCTCCATAGTAACAACTGCAGTGGTCTGAAATCTGCTGTCATTAGCGCTATAGCTTAGAAATAAGTCTTGTCCCGTACAATTCGCTGGCCGATACTTTCTCGGCTTTCTCCTACACCAGCTTATAAATAATATTAGACACACTTCTTGTTCCACAGAGCCATTGTGAGGAGATGCTCAATGCTGTAGAACATTTCATAAAATGAGAATACGCAATACATATTTAAACAAAAAGAGACATACTTATGTCCCTTCCACAAATACTAAGTGAAATGGTCCTCATGAATGTGGAATAAGCCAAAATATCGTAACCATATTTTCATTTAAGACTTAATAATTAACCTGTCATAAAACATATAAATGTCCAATACACTGAGATGCATACGATAATACAGAGGCTATTGCAGCCACGCACCAGACAGAAAATCAGTTTACGACATTTTATTATTCCACCGAAGATGTACAGAAATCAGATATTAACACTCACGTTGATATTACTAATAATATGTATGCATCAACCGATTCTACTCAGATATTCGTCACTTAGAGTAGAAGGAACTGGCCACCAATAATTCATTTAGGTTTATCTTAAACTGAATTTTTATAAGAATTGAGCTTTGAATGGCTACTGACGGTTTATTCAAAATGTATGTTCCTGAATAATGGATACCCTTCTGGACCAAAGTAAGTGGCATTCAATCTTCATGAAGTTTATACTTAATTCCTGGCACTTATTCCATAAACTGAGGTGTAGGTTTCAAAAAGGGATATATTATTTACTGCATTAAGGAATAAAGTATACTGGGAAGCAGAGGCTAATCTACCCAGGTCCTACAAAAGTACTCTGCAGGACACTGCCGGCCGCGGTGGTCTCGCGGTTCTAGGCGCTCAGTCCGGAGCCGCGCGACTGCTACGGTCGCAGGTTCGAATCCTGCCTCGGGCATGGATGTGTGTGATGTCCTTAGGTTAGTTAGGTTTCAGTAGTTCTAAGTTCTAGGGGACTGATGACCACAGATGTTAAGTCCCATAGTGCTCAGAGCCATTTGAACCATTTTTTTTTTTTTTTTGCAGGACACTCTGGAGTAAACGCTACAAAATAATTCAAATTATTTTGAAGTCATAAAGCTATAGCTCGATTTCACGAGTAAACTCAAGAAATGATACCATATGTCATTATGGAATGAAAATAAGCGAAGTATGATATATTTTTTATTTTTATATCGCTTACAACTTACTGCATCCGCATGGGAAATAATTTTTAGGAGCTTCAGCAGTCCTGTGGTATGCTTCTCTCACTTAAATCTGTTATCAGATTGTAATCCCAAGAAATTAACAGTGTCAGTCTCTTCTGTCTGCTTGTTGGCATGTTTTAGACATATATTGCGAGGAAATCCCGTGCAAGTTCTGAACTGTATGTGGTGTGTGTTTTCAATGTTTCGTGACAAACATTTGGGTAGGAATCATTTATCTAGCCTCACAATACAAAGGGGGGAGGGTATTACTTTATGCCCACCTTTTGAAAATATTGTAAGAGGCTGTTACTTAATATTTTATAATAAAAAACATTTATTGTTTTTGATTAGTTATCCTACCACAATCAATAACTGTTATAAATTTTTCAGTTAAACTTAACCCAAAAATTTAAGTATTACTAGTAGATGTCACTTCCCACAGTGAATCACATATTCAATATTTTCAGATTCAGGACTTTACTTGCACATCACTATCTCTTTAGAAAGTATGTTGCGAATAAAAATCAACAACTACTAACGATATTTTCATTTTTAAAAGTTTTTTTTTTTTTGGCTGTCGTAAAGTACCCCCAGCTAGGTGGTACACGTTACTGAAAACGCGTTGATATTTCTAATAGCGTGCTAGAAGATATTTACAGGTTCTGGACCCTACTTACACATCAGTGCCAATTTAAAAAGTACGTTGTTAATATAAGTCAACATCAATCAACGAATTTTGTGTTCTGTAAACTTTTTTCAGAGATTGGTAATGTGTGTTATGGAAAATGCGTTGGAATTGCTAGGGCTAATGTCCATGAAAATGTCGTTAAGCGATCTTTAAAAACAATATGTTATTTGCTACTGTCTGTGGGCTGTGCCCCAGCTAACTCGGACAACAGCTGTTCATGCTATTCGAACTGCATTCCCAAACTTGCGTATCTCGCGTATCTGCAATGTGTGCGAGGATGTCCGAAAAGTGTCAAGGATAACTTATCTTTATCAGTGAGGTTTGCGCAAGAGGCTTGGGAACTGGCAATAATCGACAACTGAGACTGCACAGAGAATTTACTGAAGAACCTGCTTACATCTTTACTCGCGAGGCACTGAGAAGTGTGTGTATCGGCTACTTTTTATTGTTCCATATCGTTTTGGTTTCCTCCCTTCCCATTCGGGAGTTGGAGTATGAGATAACTGTTTGCTTGTGCAACCCTGTGCGAGGTGTTATTTCACTATGGGATAAATACCCGGTGATTATAATTAATGTACAGCTTCTCACAGACGTCCTGTGTGGGCTGCAATTGTCGTATGGTGGCGAAACTTGGTAGATACTCTAATGTGTTAATGCGGAACCGATTTACACTGTAAAATATTAGTTGTAATTCTGGCCACCAGCTTAAAATCTGGCGCTGTAAATGCAAGAAAAACGTGTAGAAATGTTTCCATATGTATTTGGATTAGGAACGGGACGTGGGGAGAAAAGGTCAAACAAGTGAGAAAGGCATAATGTTGATTTTATTATTAATCGCTGCTTATAAAATGTGTTCAATATGAGCACCAGAGACGTGGAAGAGATGCTGCCTCCTTATGATGACGTGATCAGCAGCTGCTCGCAGCAGTTCCGCTGGAATCTGGGCAACGTGTTCTGTATACTGGCCTTCAGATTAGGTAGAGACCGAACGTGCCCCTGGTAAAGGCGTTGTCTTAGATATCCTCAGAGCCAAGGTCACAGATCAGGTGATATTGCAGACCATGCTTCTGGAAAGATAACACATTCGTGGAAGGTTGCATTAAGCAGATCTTTCACTCTGTGATCGACGTGAGATGGTTCCCATACAATTGCTCTCTCCCAAAGCTGGAATCACATGCTGTACAAGGAGGTTTCGATAATGTGCAGACGACACGGTACAAGTGACAGGCCCTCTGGGTGTATTCTCTTCAAAGAAGAACGGACCAAGGTGTTTGTGAATCCACACCACACCGTCACATACAGTGAATGCAATGGCTCTTCTTGCCCAACACTCTGTTTAACAGTACCCCAAGTTTGGAAGTTCTGTGTGTAGTGTAAAATGCGCCTCGTCATTCCATAGAATATTGCCCGGCCACGTTTCATCAATTTCGGCCCGTGCCAGAAACCGAAGAGCAAATTCAAATGTTGGTGTGGATCATGAGGCTTTAGTTGCTTGGCAGTCCGGATCTTGCATGGGCACCAGTATAAAATAGACCGCAAAACTTCAGTACTGTTGACCATGCGACGGACCATTCTCGCGACACTGCACCAACTCTAGCACTACCCGGGACACCTGCTGCAGGCCGGAGTGGCCGTGCAGTTCTAGGCGCAACAGTCTGGAACCGCGCGACCGCTACGGTCGCAGATTCGGATCCTGCCTCGGGCATGGATGTGTGTGATGTCCATAGATTAGTTAGGTTTAAGTAGTTCTGTTGTAGGGGACTGATGACCTCAGAAGTTAAGTCGCATAGTGCTCAGAGCCATTTGAACCCTTTTTTTTTTCACCTGCTGCACGGTTAGTTACAGCAACAGTGACCTCGTCAGTAACTTCCACCGGGGTTGGACGCCTTACTCGTCGAGGTGCCATAGCGAGCTCACCCGTGTTTTAGAATTTCACTATCATCTTACCAATGTCACCATTTAGTAAGATCGGGTCTCTTCTCAGACCTTTTAATCGGCGATACTCTCTCAATCCAGCACTCAATTGCTGCCGTTAGCGTAGAACAGTGTCACTAACAGTGGACGGTCTCCCTTCTCGGTAGCCACGCTGTTCACTCACTTTATTGCTTATTAAATGATAGCATGTATGTCATGCCGTCATACAGACGGTGTACAACGCCAGATTTGCACCTGGTGGTCAAAATTGGAACTAACGTATTTCCAGTGTAAATCGGTTCCGCATTAAGGCATTATCATATCTACCAAGTTTTGCTGTCACACGATAGTTACACCCCACACTGAACCTCCATGAATAGCTGCACTTTAATTACAATCAAGCGGTACATAGAATAACGAATATTCGTAGTAACTGTGCAGAAAGATGTTTGTTTTCTAGGCCGGTTCTCAATAGACGCACGGTGTCTTTCTGCATCTACTTCTATTCTCTACAAATTATATCATACATCCACTATGTTACTAATACAGCAAGTTAATTTTGTTGTTTTGCAGGATTTATGACAGTCGTCGAGTAACTAATGGATTTTAAGCAATTGCCCCAGCAAGTTAATTTTATCTTTCTACAGGATTTGTGACTGTCATCGTGTAACTACCGGATTTTAAGCAGTTATTTGGTACTGGAGAGTATACATTTGAAAATATATTCGAAAGCACTGTTTAAAGGAGGATTCGTTTACCAGTTGTAATTATTTGTAGCCGTGTAAAAATACAGAAACCAATCCAAACCTCACAAATAAATTTTAGATGTAATAATTGTAAACTGCGGAGATTCATTAGATAAAATGGAACCTTCTGGCAGTTATCTCACGTGTAGACATACTTGAAAAATTTTGTCGTCAGCTTCTATACAGCTCGCTACGGTGAGATATAAGCAGGCTAGCAAACATCTCCCCCACAATAACTACTGCTAACCCTCTGAACGAATATCTCCTGTGCGATATCTATTCAAGTTAACAGCGAACCTTTTTCTGCAATGTGGGTGTCCTCTCAATATAGTAACACTGGCAACGCTTGTTTGGAACATTTTTTGCGAATAAATGCATTGCACTATATTCAGTCTCTGTGTCAACTGCTTATTTCAGAATGGCTTCAAATGCCGGTTATTTTCTTCAACAAGCAAATTTTGTGTTCCCTTTAAGCAGTCTAAGAAGTGTGGTATTTCTTTAACTTCACTAGTCATTTTCTCATATTTTTAGCACTTCAGTTTATAACACTATTTTTCAATCAGTCGTCTAATTATAAACTCTTTTTGCATATGAGGTTTGTTGTATTATAACTGTGATATGCAAAAGCTGTTTGGAAATTGTGATGTTAGAGTGCTTTGTTAATGTATGTTTGTAACTCATCTAAAGAAGTATGTGAAATGTATAATTTGCTAAATAGCACTTTGTCATGGGTAAATGAAATGGAAATTTTCGTGTATGTACTTTCATATGTTTGTCCAAGTTGTCATTTGTATAAAATGGTACATGCTTAGGAACAATGTGTATGATATGTGTTATGTAAAAGATCGAGTGCTTTTGTATTTTACGGAAGTTACTATGGGAAGAGTAAAAGGTGGCTTGGGTACGCAGCACTGAAAGAGGCAACACTTAAACGGAGCAGGCCAAGTCATGCCTGGAAATTGTCGCACAATAGCCTCGGATGACGACTGCTGCACTACTACGGCTTTGGCACGACTTGTTGGAATACATTATGGACGTTAAAACAACGCCAAGAAGAATTAATTAGTCCATACTTCAAGAAACTTGTATGCCGTACTACGAGTATTGTAGCCGCCATTACTGTCCACCACACCCAACGATTGCAGCCAACAGGCTAAGAACTGTATAATTAGAATTGTAGAAGCGTGAACCATTAATTCAAAATTAACTTTTTTGAATAATTATTGTGGTAAACATAAAATTTGGTTCACCATGTTATTTTATTCTGAATGATTCACCTATATATGGTTCTTTCCTGATGTCTGATTATTCCGAGTAAAGCTCTTGTAAAAACATTTAAAGTGCTTTATTTAGTATCTATAAGCACTAATTTTCATCTTCAAACAAATGTTTGTAAATAATTGTTGTGAGCTAACTTTTAAAGTGAAGGTAGAAGTACTCTATGATTTACGTAGTTGTAGTGCAGAAGTGAAATTTTGCTTAAGTAGTGAAGTAGATATTTTCAGACAAATTTAACGATTTTAATTTTCTTACACTCTCTGTGGCAATACGTAAAGTGAAACCGAGTAAATAAGTTTCGAGTAAAGTAAAGGTGAAACTCTTTCAGTTATAAATGGAATTCAGTAAAGTACAAAGAGTTATAAAAAGAAAATTGCGTATGTGGCTCAGTAAAACTGAAGAAAGGTTGCTTAAAAATGCTGAATGACAATATAGAGTGACCACAACCTACCTTTGGCCTTTGACATATCATTTGTTAAGAGAGAGGTATAAACAAAGTGTCTTAATAAATTTGAATTTGTGTATTATGCTATTAGAATGTTTAAGGATTTAATTTGTTAGTTATAAAAAATGCAAATATAGAAGTCCCCCTGGCCAAATTTTTTGTAGCACATAATGATAATTAAAAATTCGTGGGCTTTCCAGATTAAAACTCTACATGCGTGTGGGTGTAGTAGCTAAAATATTCCTCGAAACTATATTCCGAAAAGTTATATTTATTTGTGCAATTAAGTTAGGGAACAGCGGGAAAATAGGCCAAATTTACTTATTCTGCTTTTCTACAACTTAACCATTTCTTTGCCTAGATAGGCTGGCGACCGAAAATCCATTAGCCAAACCACTTAAAGTACTTGGTACAGAAAAGTCCTAGATTCAGTATTATCTCATTTTACTGCGTTTCTTTCTAACAACTGGAAAACTCTTACGAAAAGAACTAATAGTCTGATTTCCATATCCGTTAGTCACACATCACGTTCAAATCCTGTGAAAGATGTGAGAAGTAGCCACGTTTATGCAGAATTCCTGGTATAACAATGTTATGTGTGGCTTTTCCGGTGATAGGACTATTTGTTCTGTTGGGGTACGGTGATGGCGCGTGATGGAAGGGCCTCTTACAATTCTAAAGAGTCCAGAAGCAGCTCAGTAGTACTGTACATATCACAGATAGGTAGGATTCTTTGAAAGAAATGCAAGGGTTTCATTGGCACTAATTTGTTTAGCAGGTAGGAGAAACACAGAGCAGTAAAAATAGTAATATATGTGGTTTAAATAATTACTGAAAATGGACAAGAAAAGTGCGTGCAGTATAGGAAAGTAAAACAAGAGAATAAAAGTGAGGATGTTCCAGTAAACAGTGATAATGAGCATAACACAGAGGAATCAGTTTTGCTATTAGAAAAACAATTAGAGGATTTGGATTTGGGGATGAAATTTTTATGCTGTTAAGCCCATCTCTAATGAAGAAGAAAAAGTAGATTCAGTGTTGGAAGATAAAGGAGTAGAAAATAGCGCTGAGAAAAATAGGCAACTGTTGACATGCTTGTATGCATTGCTACACAATATGAATCCACAGCTAACAGCTCAAAACAGGAACACTCAGAGTACACACGGAAATCTCGGAAACCAAACTAAAATCAGTCAGGAACAGGCTAAAGTTACCAAAAAACTGAGTGAACAAATGGGAAATAATAACCGGAAGTTGGAAAAAGTAAACAACAAAATAGGTTTCCTAATTGAGGGGCTCATAAATATAAAGTAACATGTGAAAATTTACACGAAACTGTTGGCACAATTCAGGCAGAAACCGTTGACATTAATGATAGATTTAATACTGAAACAGAGAAAATACAAGACTGCAACTGCAGGTTGTCTGTCCATTGCCTCTGAACTTCTTATAGCGAGTGAATCACCGTCTACTCGCTTACTTACTGCATCAGCTGATTGCGCTCCCAATTTAGTGACTGGCTCTGTGACGTCACTCTCAGTCTGCACTGCTACAGATGTTAACTCTTCCCACGGCTGCTCGCCGCAGTTGCTCTTCAGCGCAAGAAACCCGCCTGTTCCTGCGACTGTGAAAAATGTTTGTCATTCACAAGCCTGACTTAAAAGAAAATGAAGTTTTGCGATTTATAGAAACCCACAAAGATTACAACGTATATGAAGTGCAAGCTGATGATCCCAGGGAAGATGAGGAACATAGTTCAGATGAAGACTAACTAAAACTTAATGGAAAATAATCTGACTGCTGATGAAGGTAAGCAAGAGGAACTTGTTAGTATCAAACGAATTCAGAAGTGCATGAAAAGCATGAGACTAGCAGTGACCTACTTTCTTTGACCCTGCAGAACGGATTTCATGTTGGAACCGGACAGTGATATTGAAGATGTCGACTTAAGTGAAAATGAAGATATCATTCGATCAAGTGATTCAGAATCAGAAGAAAAGAAGTTTACTGAAAACCTGTCTTATAGAAACAATAATGACAGAAAATGAGAATATTCCGTGTGAAAAGTTGCCAAAACGAGATATCAAACACAAAGAAGAAGTTGTTCAAGAAGAAAGAAAAACAGTAGAAGACGAGTCATGTGAAAAAGGAATAATTTCAATACAGAATCCAGAAGATGTAAGGAGCCAAAGAAAAAGGAACCACCAGACGAAATGATCAGTAACAAACAACAACTGAAGATCGTGAAAGAATTTAAGATCAGAAAGAAGAAAGAACCACCTGATACGGACTTTAAAGAAATGAACGTCATCTCATGGGCAAATGCAATGGTAATCGAGAGTTACTGTGGGAAGAGCAATAAGATACGGAGGTGAAAGTAACTTTACAAACCATAATTCCGATAAAGGTTTATGGCAACAAAGTTAGAGTCTTACTGGACACTGGCGATCAGATTAGTGCTTTATTTGACTTACAAGTTCCTTGATCCCTCCATCGGTAATGCTCAAATTCAATATGGTGTTGGCCACCCTTAGCCTTGATGACTGCTTCTACTCCTGCAGGCATACGTTCAGTCAGAGGCTGGAAGGTTTCTTGGGGAATGGCAGCCCACTCTTCACGGAGTGCTGCATTGAGGAGAGGTATCGATGTCGGTCAGTGAGGTGTTCTATAGGATTCAGGTCAGGACTCTGTGCAGGCCAGTCAATTACAGGGGTGTTATTATCGTGTAACCACTCCGCCACAGGCCGTGCATTATGAACAGGTGCTCGATCGTGTTGGAAGATGCAATGGCCATCCCCGAATTGGTCTTCAACAGTGGAAAGCAAGAAGGTGCTTAAAACATCATTGTAGGCCTGTGCTGTGATAGTGCCACGCAAAACAACAAGGGGTGCAAGCCATGAATAACATGACCACACTATAACACCACCGCCTCCGAATTTTACTGTTGGCACTACACACGCTAGCAGATGACGTTCACCGGGCATTCGCCATACTCACACCCTGCCACCGGATCGCCACATTTTGTACCGTGATTCGACACTCCACACAACGCTTTCCACTGTTCAATCGTCCAATGTTTACGCTCCTTACACCAAACGAGGCGTCGTCTGGCATCGACAGGCGTGTTGTGTGGTTTAGGAGCTGCTGCTCGACCATGAAATCCACGTTTTCTCACTTACAGTGGATCCTGATGCAGTTTGGAATTCCTGTGTGATGGTCTGGACAGATGTCTGCCTATCACACGTTACAACCTTCTTCAAATATCGGCGGTCTCTGTTAGTCAAAAGACGATGTTGGCCTGTACGCTTTTGTGCTGTACGTGTCCCTTCACGTTTCTACTTCGCTATCACATCTGAAACAGTGGACCTAGGGATGTTTAGGAGTGTGGAAATCTCGCTTACAGGCGCATGACACAAGTGACACTCAATCACATGACCTCGTTCTAAGTCCGTGATTTCCGCGGAGCCCCCCATTCTGCTCTCTGACGATGTCTAATGACTACTGTGGTCGCTGATATGAAGTACCTGGCAGTAGGCGGCAGCACAATGCACCTAATATGAAAAAGATATGTTTTTGAGGGTGTCCGGATACTTTTGATCACATAGTGTATGTAATTTTATATATTTGTCCAAGCTGTCATTTGTATAAACTGGGACACACTTAGTGACAATGTGTAGGATATGTGTCATGTAAAAGATGGATTGCTTGGGGGTACTGTACGGAAGTTACTGTGGGAAGTATAAAAGGTGGCTTGGGTTTATGGCGCACTATCTGTAGTGCGAGTGGGAACGAGAACGCACATTCTGCAGGCAGCAGTGAAAAGAGGCAACATCTGGAAACTGCAGGCGATGCCTTTCCTCGAAATTGTTGCACAATAGCCTCGGATGACGACTGCAGAATTATTATGGCTTTGGTATAAGTTGTTGGGCATTATTATCTACCTGAAAATGACGCCAAGAAGAATTAGTTAGTCCTTTAATTCAAGAAACGTGTATGCCGTACCATGGATAGTAAAGCCGCCATTACTATCCGCCACATCCAACTTTTACAGCCACAAGGTTACGAACTGTATTATTAGAATTGTAGAAGTGTGAACCATTAATTCAAAATTAACTTTTTTGAATAATTATTGTGTTAAACATAAAATTTGGTCCACCATGTTATTTTATTCTTAATTATTCACCTATAAAGGATTCTTTCATGCTGTTTGATTATTCCGAGTAAACCTGTTATAAATTCATTTGAGGTGCTTTATTCAGTATCTGCAAGCACTAACTTTCATCTTTGAATAGGTGTCTGAAAACAATTGTTGTGAATTAACTTTTAAAGCGAATGCGGAAGTACTGTATGATTTATGTAGTAGAAGTGCTGAAGTGAAATGTTCAGACAAATTTCGCGATTTTAATATTCTTACTCTCTTTGTGGCAAGAAGTAAAGTGAAAGTGAGTAAATAAGTTTGCAGTATAGTAAAGATAAATAAATGAAATTCAGTAAACTATAAAGAGTTATGAAAAGAAAATTGCGCATGTGACTCAGTAACACTGAAGTACTGCTGCATAAAAATACTGAATGACAATATAGAGTGGCGTCAACCTACCGTTGGCCTTTGACATATTATTTGCTAAGAGAGAGGTATAAACAATGAGTCTTAATAAATTTGAAAGTGTGTTTTATGCTATTACAATATTTAAGTGTTTAATTTGTTGGTTATGAAAGTGCAAACATCGAAGTTCCCCCTGACTAAATTTTTAGCACATAGTGATGATTAAAAATTCTTTTCAGGTTAAAACTATGTATGTGGGTGTAGTAGCTAAAAGATTCCTGTGTCTTTCTCAGAACCATATTATAAAAAGTTGTATTTATTTGTGAAATTATGTTAGGGAACAGCAGGAAAGAGGCCAAATTTACGTCTTCCGATTTCTCGAAACTTAACCATTTGTTTCCCTAGGTAGGCTGGCGACTGTAAATCCATTAGTCAAACCACTTAATGAACTTGGTACAGAACGGTCCTAGATTCAGTATTATCATATTTCTCTGCGTTTCTTTCTAACAGCTAGAAAACTCATAGGAAAAGAATTAATAGTCTGATTTCTATATTAATTAATCATACATCACGGTCAAATCCTGTAAAAGAGGTAACATTGTACGACATTTGTGGAAAGCAGGCACGTTTATGACGTGTATATTACATGCACAATTCCCAGTATAATAGTGTTATACGTGGCTTTTCCGGTGACCGGACTATTTGTTCTGTTGGGGTATAGTGTTATAAGTAATTAACAAAAGCAAACAACATTTTTAAAATTAGATTTAGCATTATTGAGACTCAGGTAGCTCCTGGTATTAGGAATAAGACCCTAGTACATCTTACGCGACTAAGGTCGATACCTGTTTTGGAGCATGCTAAGATTAAATTCCACAAATGTTTTACACCACACTAAAGGAGATATTGATTCATGAACATTTATAAATGTAATAAAACTGCACATTGCGTCAAAGCAACAACGACGCGATGAGCTGCGGCGATTATATTGTTGACTAGTACTACAGAAGCGTGGTTCATCATACAAATTACTATAATATAGTGCTGCCAAACACAGTACTGCATTGCACAATAATCCATGTCACAGTAAGCTGGTTACGTGTCCATCCGAGGCTTATTTCCAGTAAATAACTTAGCCTTTCTTCCATTCCAAGGTGCTGGTAGTTTAAAAGCTATCGACTGACCGACTGATGGCCGTTCATCTCTTGGCGTGACCACTAGACGTCCTTACATATTTTACTTCGGCGCGCTAACCACCTCCCGTACAGAGCTGGGCTTCCGTCCAGTTTTTCCTTCCCTAACAACACATCTTTATCTGTCGATCCCTACGCATGAATCGGTGGTAGTATCAATATTTATCATATCCAAAGCGAACATAAAAGTATTCGTCGTTGCTACAAACAGTGAAAACACAGGTTGAATCACCTAAAACTTGCACTGCAAATAGTACGGAAATGGAAACTGCTGTTGATACGCGGTTTTCACAGAATGGATTGGTAGCCAGGGGCTCGTAATGTTAGCCAATCAACAGATTGTAATAATACTTGGAAAGTGTATTTTTGTGTAAACACACACTTTTTTGAAAGGGACAATGGCTATCTACATTAACAAGCCAAAAGTAAGGCAAATTAGAATGTCGTTGGTGTTTGTTGCAGGATTCTAGTGCGAGTCGTTTACGAGGTATCGGATTTTGAAAAGTGCCACACCGTCACATGTACAATATCTGTGATAGCACATACTAAAGAACGACACAAGTGCGCCGGCCGAAGTGGATGAGCGGTTCTAGGCGCTACAGTATGGAACCGCGCGATCGCTACGGTCGCAGGTTCGAATCCCGCCTCGGGCATGGATGTGTGTGATGTTCTTAGGTTAGTTAGGTTTAAGTAGTTCTAACTTCTAGGGGACTGAAGACCTCAGAAGTTAAGTCCCATAGTGCTCAGAGCCATTTGAAGCATTTGACACAAGTGCATACACTAGTTATGTGGATTCTGACCAGTAACGGGACAATTGACCATCACAGGTTGTGTTCATAATGACCACTGGCAGCGGCAATACACACTTCCATTCTGGTATGGAACGACTGCTGTACACGTGCTAGCATTCCAGCGTAGATGTCCGAGCAGGCTGCAGTAATACGTCGTTGCATATCGTCGGGTGCAGTTAGTATGTCCTTACTGACAGCGTGTTTCAGCTTTCCTCACGGGAAAAGTCTGTAGGTGTTGAATCATCCAATCTAACGAATTGGAAACAATTCGCGAAGACATGTTGTAGCACTTCGTGCACTATGGGCTGGACAGCCATCACGTTGGTACTACATGTTCCTCCTAGTCTGCCGAGGAACGTATTCTAGCATCTGTGGAAGATGGTCTGTTAGGAGCCTGCGATTCTTACAGGGTGACCATTATCGGAATATATGAAACAAAATCGTCATAACTTCTGACCAAACTGCACACTTGGCTGAGGGGCACGAAGGGAATTAGTATACGCAAGCATGCTTTGGTTTAGCGATGAAGCCTACTTTTATTTGGATGGGTTCTTCAATACGCCAAACTGGTTGCACATTTAGGGGACTAAGAATCCGCATTTCGCGATCGAGAAGTCTCTTCACCATCAACATGTGACTGTGTTTGTGTGCAGTGTCCAGTCACGGAATACTAGGTGCGATGTTCCTTGATGGCACGATGACCACCAAATGGTACGTGAAGGATTGGGAAGATTATTTTATCCTCATTATCCAAAGTGACCCTGATTTCGACAAGATGTGGTTCATGCAAGACGGAGCTCCACCAGATCGAAGTAGAAGACTGTTTGATGTCCTGGAGGAGCATCTTGGGGACGGCATTCTGGCATGGGCCTCGACTGGCTGCCATATTCTCCAGATCTGAACATATGCTACTACTTTTTGTGGGGCTATATTATAGACAAGGTGTGCGCAATAGCTGAGCTGAGCTTATACATAGGTTTTAGAAATGACAGACAGTTTCAGCAGAGACAGATGTTTCCATGCATTGTGTAATGCACCTTTAATGCATTTCGATCCAAAGCATTTATTTGCAGGACCGTGTTTTTCCTCTTCATATTTTCAAGCGCTAATGCTCGCTTCCATTCTTCATGCAGTGAGCTGTGGATGCACTCCTCGGCTGAATGAGTGCATGTAATACAGCTATGAAAACTGCCCCGTCTTGCACCAATATCTCGCTAATTGAACACATGCTCCTTCCACACTGACACCTCAACATGCACTGATATCTCAGCATTTTGTGGTGGTAGCACCACACTAAGCCACTAATGCTGTTGACAAATAATAAATTTAAACATCGAAAAATTTAAACAAATTTTAAAAAATTATATTCGAATTGAATGACATCATGAGCAGTCTCTGGTGGGGACAACACCATACTAACTCCCCTCAGCGGCAGGAGTAATCTCTTAGAGCAAAATTCCCTCCAAAATTCGAAATTCCTACCATTTTCCAAGAGGATAACACATCATCATGCAAAACGTCGGAAAGGGCGGGAGGGGGGGGGGGGCGGGGGACAGCCAGGTGATCCATAGAAGCACATAATTCAATTACCTGCCAAAATTCAAACTTCCCACCAAGGGGGCGTGGCAGGGGGTTTGGCACTTTCCCGCTAAAAGCCGCCATCTTGGATAACGGTACTAGCGTCATCAGTTGACGTCACGACCGCCATCTGCACATCTCTCCTGGACTATACGTGTCGTCTGTTTGATGTATGAACGGACGCACTCACAGGAGATCTTGTAAACCCCAGGCTTCCGTTTACAAGATCTGTGAGTGCGGCCGTTCATACATCGGACAGACGACATCTACAGTCCAGGAGAGATGCACAGAGCACCGCAGGTACACCCGGCTCTTACAGCCTAATAAATCTGCGGTGGCGGTGCACTGTATTGACAATGGGCACTCTATGGTGTAAGGTAACGTCGAAATTATAGCCTCGACCTCATCTTTCTGGGACCCAGTAGTGAAAGAAGCAATTGAAATTCGGTTGGCGACGAATTTAATTAACAGAGATAGCGGCTTCAGCTTGGACAAATCATGGAATTCGGCCGTTTCTGTAATTAAATCACAAATGCATCGTGGCGGTGCAGCTAGCAGTGCTACATCGATATCACTGTGCGGATCGACTGCGCAACCATAGATCTAATTCCATGCATATGTCATACCTCTTTGCCGCCAATCAACGTCTCTTGCGCCTTGTGTATCTGTGGCCGCATGCCCAGCGGTTCGGTCCGCGGGTTTAAAAGGACGGAGCAAGTGCTGGAGCGTCAGTCACCTCGGCTCACTCTGAAGATGGCTGGACGATATTCAGCCAGAATAGTAGAAGAAAAAGTTCAATTTATGCAGCTGCACGCCCGAAATTTTATGGAACAGCCTTTGCGCCGCGAAAATATGACGATGCACACAAAGCAGACGTTCTCCAGTTTAAGTGATACATCACAATAAAATCGTTAAAACGTGTTTTTCCTTCCCAAAATGGTGTTTATATATGAATGGGTCAGAAAGTTATAGTCATAAGCCACATTCAACTAGTTTTGAGATACAGCAACTTTAAAGTTTCATGAAGGTATAAAAATGGTGAAACCAGAACAGACACGTACTTCTTGCTTTTTTATTATACTTTAATACATTGCAAACCTTGTGTAAAATACACTCCTGGAAATGGAAAAAAGAACACATTGACACCGGTGTGTCAGACCCACCATACTTGCTCCGGACACTGCGAGAGGGCTGTACAAGCAATGATCACACGCACGGCACAGCGGACACACCAGGAACCGCGGTGTTGGCCGTCGAATGGCGCTAGCTGCGCAGCATTTGTGCACCGCCGCCGTCAGTGTCAGCCAGTTTGCCGTGGCATACGGAGCTCCATCGCAGTCTTTAACACTGGTAGCATGCCGCGACAGCGTGGACGTGAACCGTATGTGCAGTTGACGGACTTTGAGCGAGGGCGTATAGTGGGCATGCGGGAAGCCGGGTGGACGTACCGCCGAATTGCTCAACACGTGGGGCGTGAGGTCTCCACAGTACATCGATGTTGTCGCCAGTGGTCGGCGGAAGGTGCACGTGCCCGTCGACCTGGGACCGGACCGCAGCGACGCACGGATGCACGCCAAGACCGTAGGATCCTACGCAGTGCCGTAGGGGACCGCACCGCCACTTCCCAGCAAATTAGGGACACTGTTGCTCCTGGGGTATCGGCGAGGACCATTCGCAACCGTCTCCATGAAGCTGGGCTACGGTCCCGCACACCGTTAGGCCGTCTTCCGCTCACGCCCCAACATCGTGCAGCCCGCCTCCAGTGGTGTCACGACAGGCGTGAATGGAGGGACGAATGGAGACGTGTCGTCTTCAGCGATGAGAGTCGCTTCTGCCTTGGTGCCAATGATGGTCGAATGCGTGTTTGGCGCCGTGCACGTGAGCACCACAATCAGGACTGCATACGACCGAGGCACACAGGGCCAACACCCGGCATCATGGTGTGGGGAGCGATCTCCTACACTGGCCGTACACCACTGGTGATCGTCGAGGGGACACTGAATAGTGCACGGTACATCCAAACCGTCATCGAACCCATCGTTCTACCATTCCTAGACCGGCAAGGGAACTAGCTGTTCCAACAGGACAATGCACGTCCGCATGTATCCCGTGCCACCCAACGTGCTCTAGAAGGTGTAAGTCAACTACCCTGGCCAGCAAGATCTCCGGATCTGTCCCCCATTGAGCATGTTTGGGACTGGATGAAGCGTCGTCTCACGCGGTCTGCACGTCCAGCACGAACGCTGGTCCAACTGAGGCGCCAGGTGGAAATGGCATGGCAAGTCGTTCCACAGGACTACATCCAGCATCTCTACGATCGTCTCCATGGGAGAATAGCAGCCTGCATTGCTGCGAAAGGTGGATATACACTGTACTAGTGCCGACATTGTGCATGCTCTGTTGCCTGTGTCTATGTGCCTGTGGTTCTGTCAGTGTGATCATGTGATGTATCTGACCCCAGGAATGTGTCAATAAAGTTTCCCCTTCCTGGGACAATGAATTCACGGTGTTCTTATTTCAATTTCCAGGAGTGTACATGTTCTTCTTTCTGTTATATAACATTTTATGTCGTTTTAATTATGATGTGGTGGAAAATGGCTTATGACTGGGTCTCCCTGAAAATAATTTTGAACACAAAATACGTTTTAAGGGTTTTATTTTGAAAATTATATAACAATTAGTAATTTTCAACAATTTTTGCACTTTTACATACACACATAAATAACAGATAAGTCAGTCTAATACTTTATTTTACACTGTAAATGTGAAATCAAGGAAGTTCTTCTACGTCATCATCGTTCACATTATTTCCAGCACATTATTTCGTCACAATGAAATTTTTTGGACTAGCGGATTTGACTACTTCTGCCTATTCATCTGGCGTGTACACTATTGGACGTCTGTTTCTCGCAGAAACTTCAATGCGACCAATATCACGATCGATCGCAAGGAAGTCTAGTATGACCTACCACGGGAAAATAATGCTGCACAGATTCAAAGCATTTAGTGGTAACGAGAGTCCTTTCCAGGGCAATAAGAGACCAATTCTTTGCCTGGCGCTCACAGTTATCTGTGACTATGTGGAGATTTTTGGCTAGAGTGTTGGTTTATTTCCGAAGTAAACAGCTCCCAGTTTCATCTGAATCCCTTCCTCCGTCCTTCTCACTCCACAGAAACCTGTATCCCTTGACCCACAATGGTGGATACCTTACTTATACATCCATATTTTTCTCTTGTAGAATGCTGGCCCAACTGTTAGTTTTGGCGTGGGAAACGTTCGTTGCATGTCCATTGCTATTACGTGGTTCTTTTTCACATTCTCTTTAGCCTTTCTTAGATGCAACTCATGTTGTTTTTTTCCTTTGTGTAATTTCCTCTGTACATAGTTCTGAGTTACTCGTTGCCGTTAGAAAGGCATCACATGTTGAACATGTGTCGCTTTTCGGCAGTTTGAAGCCTATGTTAAATTCGGACACAAAAAGTTCCCTCAATTTGCTTTATGAGGCAGTAGGGGCACCATTTTCCTTGCAGTATTCGGAGTATTTGTCCCGAAATGAAGATGCAATTATGGGATCACATCCAAAATATACTTTTTCGGGTTCTGCTGCCTGCTATAGTGACTGTTATATTTTGGTATAGCACTGAGGAAGTCTCTGACATCTTACACGACTTCGTTTTGAAATTTGTGTGGATGATTTCCATGTTTGCCTGAAAGAAAAGAGCACATGAGTTGATGCATTACTTAATGTTATTATTACACTTTAACATTATTTTATTTGGTTAAAATGAATATCTTATACTAAAACGTAGTATACAAACCTCTTCCATCTTCTTTTGGTACTGCGTGACCCAACTTCATTTGCTGTTGCAAATTCCTCACTCAAATTGTATGGTTCAGTAAACCATGAACTCTGAGGAAAGCTTGCTTGCATATCATGGCTTCCAGTCCATTTACTATCACATTGTATGAAAATGTCACAGCTGTAGATGAAATTTGCTTTGTAGTCTTCTTTGGATACCTGTGAAAGAATGAAATGTGAAGCAGAACTAGGTAAAGTAAATTTGTGTCAGTTGGTCCATTTGTGTTTATAAAAAGTAAAACGAACCTTCGCTTTTTTGGTACCATTTTCATAGAACACATTAGGTAACTATTGTGGGGGTTAAAGTTTCCTATGTCCCAAAAAGAGTGGAAAATATTTTCTTCTTCTCCGATTAGTTTCCTATAGCAGTTATTTCAACAACTACAGGGGACTTCCCAAAGATGCTGCCTCAACAGTCTCGTTGGTTTTAGAAGACACGTACTGCTGACACACGTTACGTCGACGTTTGGCCTTAATGTTTTTCCACTGATCAATATTACGCTTTCTTTTTCTTGAAGAGCTTCGATTCTGTGGTGATATTTCATTTGCTCTACTTATTTCAAGCTGTAATACGAATAGAAAAATAGTCATAGAACTTCCGTGAGAGTCCGCAGCTCATGGTCGTGCGGTAGCGTTCTCGCTTCCGGCGCCCGGGTGCCCGGGTTCGATTCCCGGCGGGGTCAGAGATTTTCTCTGCCTAATGATGACTAGGTGTTATGTGGTGTCCTTAGGTTAGTTAGGTTTAAGTAGTTCTAAGTTCTAGGGGACTAATGACCATTGCTGTTAAGTCCCATAGTGCTCAGAGCCATTCGAACCACTTCCGTGAGATATAATCACAAGCCACACAAATCATTAGATGTCACTGAAGTGGCACCAATAATAAAAATATTGTTACAAGTTTGTAGCCGTGAAAACTATATTATTATTACAATCATTGGTCCTTAAAATTAGGCTCTGAAGGTGTCTCATTAACGCAAAAGGCGACGATCGACTGTGAGAGCAATGTGACGAGAAACAAAAGTCACAAGCCACTGAACAATGATCACAAATAAAAAGTATTTTTGTATACTTACCGAAACATGTTCTGAGCAAGTACTGTTGCTTGTTGGGCACCAAGACTCATCACCACCACTGTCAAAAGGATCAGAATCCTCATTTACACTACTGTCACTGCCATATGCACCTAGAATGTGCGAAGCACCTCCAGATGAACGTGAGCATTCCACCTCCAAATGTAGGTGAGCATTGAGCCATTTTGATGTGGCTTGTGACTCTGTATCTTCTGAAAGTGACACCAGGTGACAGAGTATAGAACTACACTGCATCATCGCCTCATACGTGTTGGAGAAAGACAGAACTTCTTCAGTCCAAGATGAGGAGGGCATCGTTAAGAATGTCATAGCGTGAATATCTCAGTTTCGACAGAAGTGTGACTTATGACTATATATCTCCGACCCCTTCATATATAAAGTATGTGTGTTCGTGTGTGTGTATGTGTGTGTGTGTCTGTGTGTATGTGTAAATATTGAAGCAGTTTCTTTTGTCTTAACCTCCACTATGGCTAGTTCAAAAGCAATATTAGGCATCGATTATATTTTTCTAGTGATATATTTCTTTGTTTTCCCTAAACTGCTACTGAAAACCTACCAAAAACAACAGGTGATCCCATTTCATTCTATAAACCACCAATAACCTAACTAAGGCGTAAATGACAACACCTTTTTTGTATATTTAGATACTACTGTAACACTAGCCAAGTAACACAGAAAAAAATTGATTCAGCTAGAGGGTGTATGGTCCCTTATAGCAAGAGTAAGCGTTATTAACTACATTCTTGCAGTAATTCAGATTACCAGCTTGTTTGCATACTTGTCTGGTGTCTGATCTTACATGTACTGTACTTTCTGCAGTTATAATCCCAATCAGGTTACTTTTATGACTTTGATCATTTATGCATAACTTGTAATGTCAACTTTCTGTTATTTGTAACTAGGTGTATTTAGACATGGAGGTGGTTCACAGTCGCGTTTTAGACACCAGTTTCATGAAAAAGTGTATGTATGTGGAAAATAACATTGTGATACTTGACATAAACATTGCACTTCGTACTTTTGCAGTCATTTTAGACTTCAAAAGAACCCAGTGACACTTGACAAGCATCATACATGTGGAAAGTAATTAGTTTTACACTCTGCTGTGTCTTGTACAACGTTACATTAATCGAGTTATGACCATTTACAAGTGCAGCCATCTGTTGGCGATGACAAGCAACAGAAATATAAAGCAACAGTTGATTTTATTTTGCATTTTGACGTTTTATGGAATAGTATCGACAAGTTCACTTTAAGCTGTATGTTAGGTCAGTAATAATGCCCGTGTGTGTTTTGCAGTGTGGCTCGTTTGTCATATTATGCCGAGCAAAGAGAGTCAATGCACAGGATTTTAGCAAAACAAGACTTGTTGGAACAAGCAAAACGCTCAGTCACTGAGTTTGGTCTTCCTATTGCCTGCCTGCCTTGTGACACTTGACAAGCATCAAAGAACAGTTTTGATGTGGAAAATAATTAATTTGAGTCTCCATTCTAACTCTGCAAGCACACAAGTGGTGCTTTAAATAATTTTTTGAATAAATGCTTTTGGATATAGTGAAAAAATTCACATAATGTGGATACTTCTGAGCATGACGAAAACTATTGCAGGTTACAAACTTCACATAATTTTTTGTATAAATACTTTCAAATGTGTGTAATCCTGATATATTCGAGCATAGTCAAAGTGGCTGCATTGTGACTGGTTGTTTCAAAATCCTAAAATAATCCTTTTGTATTGATATGAGGTGTGATTGGAAAGTTTTAAGAATGGGCTTGTAATTGTACAATGGTGGTACTTAATGCTACTGTGATACATCTCCTTCAAAATATTTCCCTTCTGACTGAACACATCGACTCCAACGGTGTTTCCACTTTTGGAAACATTATTGGAATTTTTTTTCCTGCGGTGTGTTAAGGACGCTCTCCATATTTCCCTGGATGTCTTCAATCGAGTCAAATCGCTTCCCTTTGAATGAAAATTTCAGTTTAGGAAACAGTTAGAAGTCCACAGGGGCCAAATCAGGGGAATATGGCGTTTGTGGAAGCACATGAATTTTGAATTTGTTCAAAAATTCAACGATGGAGAAGGCACGATGAGCCTGAACATTGTCCTGGTGTAGCACCCAACCCCTGTCTTTCCACAATGCAGACCTTTTCTTCCGCACCTCTTCGCGCAAATGCTCAAGCACACATTTTTAGCATTCCTGTTTAATTGTCTGTCACTCAGGGGTAAATTCATGATGCACAATACCGGTAAAATTCAAAAAAATCACCAACATTGTCTTCACCTTCGACCGACTTTGCTGTGCTTTTTTCGGTCGTGGTGAACTTGGAGTCTTCCACTGCAAAGACTGTACTTTGGTTTCAGGATCATATCCATATACCCACGATTAGCCACCTGTAATTATCCTATTAAACAAATCTGGGTGACTTTTAGTACGATTAATCAGTTCTTTGCACACTTCAAGATATTGTCTCTGGTCACTTGACAACACTTTTGGAATGGATTTTGCGAACACTCGACGCATGTTCAGAAACTTAAATTAAGTTCATCAGCCATCTCCTTAATTGTAAGTCTACGATCAGAGTGCACAAAGTCACGAACGTTCACAACATTTTCATTCCTTTTTGAGGTGAAAGGACGTCCAGACAGTGGTTTATCTTCAAATGATGCGCGGCCATTTTTAAATCTGTTGAACCAGACAAAAACATTTGGACTGGCTCATACAGTTATCTCCAAAAGTGTTATTAATAGTCCGTAAGACACAGACGCTGATTTCCTGGTTTTAAAACAAAATTTCACACAAACCCGTTGCTCCGTTTTTACGTCCATTTTCGCGTAGAGAGAATCAGGCAACAAGCCCTAACAGACCCGCACTCAACCAGCTGCCACAACGAACTGAATAAAGGAAATGCAGTTTCCTGTCAGAGGTCATTCAAGGACAAGGCAATGACTCACTCCCCACCCTCCATGTACCTGCCCGCCAAAACAGTAAACAGTAGCGAATCCATTCTTGAAACTTTCCAATCACACCTCATATTTTAGATAGCGATCTTGCAATGTAGGCGAAGGTGGTTAGTTCGGCGTCCTTGAAAAGTACTTGAAACTAGGTAATCGAAGGCAGAGCCATCCACATTTCTTACCTATATTACATGGTGCAAAAAGCTCAGAGCATTCAGATAATTTTGAGCTGGGTCAAGGTAGTTGTACTGTGATTGGCTTTCATTTTAATGGACACTAAAATACTAAGTTGTGATTGGCTGTCTCATTTTAATAGTACACTGTGGTTCACTGCAGAGGGGAAAGGAGGGACATGATTAGGTAAGGCATTCAGGGTCGAGGTCTAGATCGAAATTCAAAAGTCCTTTCCTTGTCCCTGCTGGTAGGCAACTCAAAGATCAAAGGTCACTTTGTATCCACAATCATAATTACATGCCTACTGCTACTAAGTTCCTGTGAATGTAGTAAAACAATATTAAGACAAGAAGCACAATATATCGTAAATTGTTGATTGTCAAGCAAACGGGTGTAGTGAAACTGAGAATATTATTATTTCTTGACAGTTATCTTCATTATTCATCGAAATTTAGTCCTCCGTAACACTATATATCTCAGTTATCGTAATTGATTATCAATACAAATTTTAAAAAAATTTTTGTATTGTCATCCACACCTATACATACCACATTCTGGTACCAGAGTTTTCCTCTCAGTTTTGTGACTATTAGTCATTTATCTATGCACTAACTAGAGATCACTGCTTCTAATAATCTGAAAATTGTAGCTGATATCCAACAACCCTAGTCATGGGGCTTCTCACGGATTTTTGTGCAAACGAAACCAACTTTAGCCAAATGTGGTTTCATATAAAATGAAAATATATGTTTAAGCAACTAAAAGTTCTTTACAATAATGGCAATGAAAGCACAAATAAAATGCATCTTAACATTTCACTGTTGATGTAGATGACTTTCTTCCCTCATTTTTCGAACATGGTGATTTTCAATTTTTTCACTCCAGTGCTAATGACGAGTAAGTCTAAAAACTAGTGTCATATCATCTCACGTTTGTTTTATTGAGGCTTCAGTATCAAATCATGCAGGGGAAAAACGTTTACTGCTTTCAAAGTGTTTCATTTTCAAGGCGAGAGTGAAATATTCCTTCGTACCTTATCTGGGGGAGCAATGTAACCAGTATTGATAATGAATTCACGAAGTTGACACCGTGATAATGAAGGACAATATATTAATATTTAATACATTCTACACTTACTTCTATGTGGAAAATATACAAAGTTCTTTATCAATAAATTCGGAACATTTATACACGAATACACGGTCTTAAACAGGAGATTATTCACACCTGGGTAAACATCCTTACCTGCAGCCTACAATGTAATGACTTGATCTAGAAAAATATGGCAACCAAATTTTGGTATTTTTAAACCGACTTTACCTGCGAAACGGAATGTTACTTCTCTTCAAATGTTTTTAGATGTAAACTGTTTTTGCACATAACTTCACCACTATAATAGAAAAACCTCGACTGAAAACACTTCAGTAAGAAAAATGTCATGTGCTGTCTACCTAATATCTGGTCTAAGGTTAATATAAAAGTTCCGACTTCTGACGTTAAGCATGTATAAGAATTTTAAACAAAAAATGTTCGCAACACTTTAGAAATAAAATTAATCTAAAATATTACTTTTCACCTATGGCTGTGACCGAAAGCTGTCACCTGAAGTGATCTGACTGAAAATAAGCCGAAAACTGGTTCGTGAATAAAAAGGAGCCTGCTGCAAAATATTAAGAAAAGTGTTACTTTTTATAGTTACATTAAGCAGACAGAGAATTTTGTTGATGCTGTGAAGATACGTTTTTGAGACCCTTAGTCCATAGTTTCCTCATGCGCATCAGTTACAAGATGGAACTGAAGAAGTCGACAACTGTCTGCCGTTAGCTACTGCGTCAGTTGCCGTATCAGTTTTCTGCGCAAAGCACGCACGTTCTGCGAGGAACGGAGCGGTGTTTATCTACATCAGAGCGTCTTGTAAGCGAGACGTGTCATAGCTTTGCGGTTGCATGGTCTTTGAACGTGTCCCTGCTCACGCAGACAGATAGGCACCCGCATACTTTTGCGCGGTACAATGAGAAAATCTTTCGCGATGTATTCGTTGAGTTAAATGACTCGGTGCACTTCTCTCTGTAATAATCCCCTATGAAAATCCGAGCTTTCGACGAGATCCACCATTGTCTTCGCCAGGAAAGCATTTGACTGTTGACGGAATCACACAGATTGAATGACCCACTGCGAATAGAAGTTACATTGGTACCAACGATGAAACGCCACTCGCAGTGTCCTTCTTTCCATGTCGATGCACAGACTGTTTCAAAAACATTAATCTGATTTTATCAGACTTCACTTTCTGGTTGAAGGATCTTGGAGTGAACTGTAGCATACACATAGGACTACAAAACAAAAAAAAATCACATTTTCCACCGGTATGCTTTTTACAAGCATGCAGATGCAACTTCGGGGTACGGTTTTTACAATTACGTTAGGATCAAATATTTCATTTACCTTGCACAAATGTTAAATGTGCCATTCCCCAAACGCACGAGAAACATCTATATGATAGTCAAACTCGTCTCATTCGTTTACGTGTGATGTCTTGAGTCACTGCACACAAAGCTATTGGAAGCGGATGCACATAAATTCAGTCATTCACAAGCGCCCATCTAAAGAAAAAAAAATTATGAAATCTGGCGACCTTATAGACCAGTGGTGCTACGCAAGATCTATACAACTCTTAAAGATGATTCATTGTTGTGAAGCTCATTGTTTCGGATGTTATTGTTGTGGTTTGAATATGTACCACGGGGACTCTCATGCTTCTCTTAGCAGTAAATGCTTCGCTGAGCTGGGAGGTAATAGATTAATTGTGTATTGTTCTTCTGAAGATTTGAATGAAGTAAAGTGACATCAGAGACTATGTTCATTATCCGCCAAAGTTCACTCAATTTATGCTATTCGTAAAATTTTTAATATTTAGCATTATTAATCTGTAATTTTTTACACCTAAAATGATTTATAATAGTGAAGAATTACTTCATAATGTACTAATTAATGGAGAATGCATAAAAAGTAGTAAAACGGTCTAGGCTAACTATTTTAGAACCAAAAAACCACAAAGTTTCATTATAGGTGCCTGCAGCTAAGAAGTTGATAAAGTTTGATAGCACATTGTTTGCTCTTTTATGAGGCCAAAGTGACTTTTTAAATCATACTATAAACTTATGGCTTATCCAGAAAGTATCACAAGTGAAATAGATGACTCACCCTATTTGTGGTATTCGAGGAGGTGATATCACCCGGTGACCATAGAGACTGGGTGCTTGAAATTCCCTCGCTCCCTATCCAACTGGAGCAACATGGGACTCCGACTGAAATGGAGTGAAACTTCACCTCCTTAAAAAATGCTCCACAACCAGCAATATACTCTAATTTAAATTACAGGGCACATGTCGTTTTGAGGTCCATAGTTGTGACTTTGTGGTGAGTAGGTGAGTGTAGTACACAATGAAACTTAAATTACGCTTTTGATGGTTTTGCACAAATTATGTCTCACACAACAAATGTGGTGTTACAGAAGAATGCTGAAGGTTAGATGGGTAGATCACATAACTAATGAGGAGGTATTGAATGGAACTGGGGAGACGAGAAATTTGTGGCACAACTTGACTAGAAGAAGGGATCGGTTGGTAGGACATGTTCTGAGGCATTAAGGGATCACGAATTTAGTATTGGAGGGCAGCGCGGAAGGTAAAAATCGTAGAGGGAGACCAAGAGATGAATACACTAAACAGAATCAGAAGGATGTAGGTTGCAGTGGGTACTGGGAGATGAAGAAGCTTGCACAGGATAGAGTAGCATGGAGAGCTGCATCAAACCAGTCTCTGGGCTGAAGACCACAACAACAAACAACACAACAAATTATTTGTATTTATGTAAAGGAACAGTTCTTCACCAAATTTTGGAATAAAACAATAATAATTTTGTAACTAATTAAAAAGTGAACTTTAAATAACAATTTGAAAGAAACATTGCAAATATTTCATATGTATCATGTGCTGTACACAGTGAAATAGCTAACATTTTTTACGTTTATTAATACTTCAATAGCTTAGATCAAACAGAAAATACAAATATATATGAAATTTCAAATCAAAACACCTTCAGCCGTCTAAATTTGCAGTTTTTTATGTGTGCTACCAGTTTCACCGTTGCATTAGGCCATCTTCGGGTACCCTTCGCCGACGTCTAGGAAGAATCCAACCTTTTGTACAACTGAGGTAGGGGCCAGCATACAGTCGTTGGTATCCTTAGACTTCTTCACAACACTGCGGTCCCTTCGATCATCACTTGCAGACTTGCCAATGTCCCCGCGACAAATAACGTGTTAACAGAAAATATAAGAGGCGATCAGAAAGTTTCCATCTGAGCGCTTTGCTGCAGCGTATACGCAAAGTAGCTCCACTTCTATGCTGGTTCACAGGGTGTTTGGAAACTCCCCTTACAAACTTCTAGGTCTTGTAGAGGGGAGTAAGTGCATAACATTCTGAATGGGAACCTACGTCCAGAAACGTACCGTTTATGTTCTACGACAGTTTCAGTTCAAATATATAATGCGAGGGGCATTTGAAAAGTCCTTGCAAAGTCCGAGAGATGGCACGACCGGCACGTATCGAGGTCTTATTTAGTTAGTAGCATCTTTTTAAAGAACGCACACCAAGTTCCAACCATATTGGTCAATTTCTTTGTGTTTGACATTCGTGTGAATCAAGGAAGTCGAGTGATTGTCAAAAAATGGGCGAAAAAGAATTTCGTGTGGTGATTAAACATTACGTTATGAAAGGCAAAACGCCTCAGGAGACTAAAGAGAAGCTTGATAAACATCACGGTGACTCTGCACCTTCGATTAAAACAGTTAATAAGTGGTTTCAAAATTTTCGGAGTGGCTATATGGGCACAAGTGATGCTGAACGTTCTGGACGCCCTATGGAGGTTACGACTCCAGAAATCATTGATAAAATCCATGACATGGCGATGGATGACAGTAGAGTTAAGGTGTGTGAGATTGCTAGTGCTGTGGGCATCTCGAATGAACGGGTACATAATATTTTACATAAAAAGTTGGATATGAGAAACCTATCCGCAAGACGGGTTCCGCGATTGCTCACGCTTGACCAAAAACGGAATCGTGTGAAGTGTTGCAAGGATTGTTTGCAGCTGTTCAGGAAGAACCTGCAGGACTTTAAGCGTCGTTTCGTCACTGTGGATGAAACATGAATACATTACTACACTCCTGAGACCAAACAACAATGGATTACCAAGGGAGAATCTGCACCAAAAAAGGCGAAGACCATTCCTTCGGCCGGAAATGTTATGGTGACTGTCTTTTGGGATTCGCAAGGGATAATCCTCATCGAGTATCTGGAAAAGGATAGAACTATTACAGGTGCATATTATTCATCGTTACTGGACCGTTTGAAAGTCGAGCTGCAAGAAAACCGGCGGCGATTCGACCGCAAAAAAGTTCTTTTCCATCACGACAATGCACCAGCACACACCTCAGCAGTTATGGTCGCAAAATTAATAGAAATAGGACTACAACTCGTTTCACATCCCCCCTATTCTCCAGACTTGGCTCCCTTGGTTCCCCTGTGGGTTCGGGGGTAAGAATAGGCCCACGGTATTCCCGCCTGTCGTAAGAGGCGACTAAAATGAGTCTCAACTGTTTCCGCCTTTTATGTGATGGTCCCCATTAGGGTTTGACCTCTATTCTTCCAAATTCAACAGAAGTACGAGCCTTTTGGGGAAGGGCACCTTACGTGGTGCATCATCACTCCTCTGTGCCCTAAGACCTTGGCACTCTTCATCGTCTTCGCGTCGTAACTGCACCCTCCATCCCTCATTTTGGGCATACACATCTGATGGGTTGCGTAAGTTACACCCTTAGTGCATCACCATCTGCACCCACGATAACTATGGACTTCCAATAGCACCCAAACTCCAGCACGGTAGCCAGCCCGTTGTGGTGGGATCATCATGAACCCTCTAGGTTGTAGCCCCCTGACAACACAGGGATCGTACTACCGATGCTTGAGCTGACACCACCCCACATAAGCCAAGGAATAAATGCCCGTCTCTCTGGGGCATCGGGACTCCCGGCAACGGCCATCCTGCCAGGTGGCCTTTGCTGCGGCTGGGTGGCGCCCGTGGGGAGAGCCCCTGGTCGGAGTGGGTGGCATCGCGGCGGATGCCCCCCAATGAATCGGGTGAAGTGTCAGTGCGGTGGTCGCACGACCGCCAACGTCTCTAAGCGCGGTAAGGTAGAATTTAACGCTGTGACATATCACCCCAAATCGTTCCCTTACCTAGCCACGCCATGGGAGAGACGTAGGGCAGCGGACAGACAGGAACCATATTCACCGCAATACCTTGTGTGCAGCAGAACCGATGGGGAATCGTTTTTGTCGTTTTTGGGGACTAAGCCTCTCTTCTTTGTGAACAATCTTGAAGATAAGTTTGGGAAAGTGGCGTCTCTTTCCAAAATGAGGAGCGGGGCCATCCTGGTACAAGCAGCTTCGTCTGCACAGTTACGGGCATTACTCGCCTGTGAGAAGCTCGGTGACATCCCCGTTAACGTCACTCCCCATAAGTCCTTAATTTTGGTCCAGGGGATTATCTTTCATAAAGATCTTCTGCAACAGTCTGATGACGAGCTACAGAAGAACCTGGCACGACGAGGTGTACACTTTGTCCGTCGTGTCTTTAGGGGGCCCAAAGATAATAGGATCGCTACCGGTGCCTTCATCCTGGTCTTTGAGGGCGACTGCTTGCCTGAGAAGGTCAAAGTCATGATCTACCGGTGCAATGTCAAGCCCTATGTCCCGCCCCCTATGCGATGCTTCCAGTGCTGGAAATTCGGATACATGTCCTCCAGATGCACTGCCAGCCCCACGTGTCGAGAATGTGGACGACCTTCGCATCGCAATGCTCCATGTTCTCCGCCTCCCACCTGCGTTAACTGTGGGGAGCATTATTCTCCCTGCTCGCCAGACTGTGCAGTCTACCAACGAGAGCGGAATATACAGGAAATTAAGACCCTGGACCGTTTAACTTAGCAAGAGGAAAAGAAGAAGCTAGAACGACTCAACCCCACACCTATGTTGAGGAGTTATGCTACTGTAACACTGCCGCCACCAGTTCCTGCAAAGACTCCCTTCTCAGTTGGCCCACAGAGCAATCAAGTTACACCTGCCCCACCGCTGGTATGGGCCACTCTCTCTTCCACTACTCCCGAAACACCCAGTTTGGGAGCAGTGCGCCATGAACAACTGGGGATGTCAGTCCCCACCTCTCAGCCGGAGAAGCGACAGCCTTCTCCAGCTACTCAGCTGGTGAAGCGAAAGCCCTCTCCGGCTACTCAGCTGGAGAAGCAACAGCCTCCTCCGGCCTCACTCGTTCGAAAGGGGTCCCTTGGTGGAGTCCCTTCCAAGGACTTCCCCAGTGTCTCACACAAGACACTAGCCAGTGGCCGAAGAAGCCACCAGCTGCTGGTCGAAGGGCTTCACGCTCTTCCTGACAATACGTCCGGAAAGCCTTCCCAGCTTGCGAGCCGTCCTCCCAAAGACAAGAGGAAGCTCTCTAAGAAGAATAAGGACCCAGTGGTTCCCGTGCCACCGCTTCCTGTCAGCTCAGCCTCTGAGGATGAGGTCGAAATCTTTGCGTCCCCTGATGACCTGGATCTAGCCATCTCCTCAGAAACGATGGAAGCTGCGACGTCAGTCACTCAATCGGTGACAGCATGTGACTTTGCGAAGTAATTTGCCTTTCCAGTGCCTTCATGCCCCTACAGGACACGCTTTGTACAATCCTCCAGTGGAATTGTGGCGGTTATTTTAGCCATATACCTGAACTACGTCAGCTTCTAAGCATGACACCTGCTTTATGCATTGCCCTCCAAGAAACCTGGTTCCCCTTCGTGGATACAGGGGTTATTACTGTAACTGTAGCACTTACAATAGTGTGTCAGGTGGAGCCTGTGTGTATGTCCTCACCTCTGTATATAGTGCTCCTGTGCCCCTTCAAACATCTTTGGAAGCTGTGGCTGTCCGCGTAAGGACTACCCAGGACATAACCGTCTGCAGTGTCTATTTCCCTCCAGGTGGTACAGTCCCCCTGACCGAATTGGCTGCACTTGTCACACAACTCCCCACGCCTTTTCTTCTCCTGGGGGATTTTAACGCCCACAATCCCCTGTGGGGTGGAACGAAGATTACTGGCCGAGGCAGAGATGTCGAGAATCTCATCTCCCAACTCGACCTCTGCCTCTAAAACACTGGCGCCGCCACACATTTCAGTGTGGCGCATGGCACGTTCCCGGCTATAGATCTGTCGTTGTGCAGCCCAGAGCTTGTACCATCGGTCCACTGGAGAGTCCATGACGACTTCTGTGGTAGTGACCAATTTCCCATCTTCCTTCCACTACCCCAGTGTCGCTCCCCCGAACGCATGCCCAGATGGGTATTTAGCAAGGCAAACTGGGAGTGATCTCCTCTGCTGCCACTGTTGAATCTCTCCCGCACGGTACCATCGATGTGGCGGTTGAGACACTGACTGCAGCGATTGTTTCCGCTGCGGAACGTACCATTCCTCGTTCGTTAGGGTGCCCCCGACGAAAGTCAGTGCCCTGGTGGTCGCCGGAGGTCGCTGAAGCCATTAAAGAACGTCGGCGGGCTCTTCAGCGACATAAGCGGCACCCGTCTTTGGAGAACCTAATTTTATTCAAACGTCTCCGTGCTCAGGCCCGGAGGCTCATCAAACGGCGGAAACAGGAGTGCTGGGAGAGGTACGTTTCTACCATTGGTTCCCGTACTTCACCCTCCCAGGTGTGGATGAAGATTCGGCGCATCTTTGGATTGCAGCACTCTACAGGCGTCCCAGGGCTTTCCATCAACGGGGCGCTATGCACCGATGCCGATGCAATTGCCGAGCATTTCGCTCAGCACTATGTTCAGGCCTCTGCGTCGGGGAATTACCCACCCGCGTTTCGGGCGTTAAAACGCCGGGAGGAAGGCAAACGACTTTCTTTTGCTTCTCGCCACCCTGAGGCGTATAACGCCCCGTTTAGTTCGTGAGAACTCCAAAGCGCCCTGGCACGGTGCCCCGATACAGCCTCTGGGCCAGATGGCATCCACAATCAGATGCTCAAACACCTGTCCCCGTACTGTCTGCGATGTGTTCTTGCCATCTTCAACCGCATATGGGGATATGGTGTCTTTCCGCCGCAGTGAAGAGAAAGTACCATCGTTCCGGTGCTGAAGCCTGGTAAGGACCCACTTAATGTGGATAGCTATCGGCCCATCAGCTTAACCAACGCTCTGTGCAAGCTGCTGGAAAGTATGGTGAGTCGACGGCTCTGTTGGCTGCTCGAGTCTCGGTCTCCTGGCTCCATACCATAGCGGCTTGCGCCAGGGGCGTTCCACCACCTATACTTTGGTCTTCCTTGAGTCTGCAATCCGCACTGCTTTTTCCAGGCGCCAACACCTAGTATCCATCTTTTTCGACCTCTCCAGAGCATATGACACGACTTGGCGGCACCATATTCTCGCCACGTTGCACGGGTTGGATCTCCGGGGCTCTCTCCCCATTTTTATACAGAATTTTTTATCTGTTCGGACATTCCGCGTTTTACTTGGCACATCCCATAGTTCACTTCATGTCCAGGAAAACGGCATACCACAGGGCTCTGTATTGAGCGTGCCACTTTTCCTTGTGGCCATTAATGGCCTTGCAGCAGCAGTAGGGTCGTCTGTCTCACCCACGTTATATGCTGACGATTTCTGCATCTCTTTCAGCTCCTCCACCATTAGTGTTGCAGAACGTAGGTTGCAAGGCGCAGGCGTGGGCCCTCGCCCATGGGTTTCACTTTTCTCCTGCGAAGACTTGTGTTCTGCACTTTCGTCGGCGTCGAACTGTCCATCCCCACCCTGAGCTCTATCTTCAGGATGCCATGCTCAGGGTTGTTGACACTTACCGTTTTCTGGGATTGCTCTTCGATGCCCAGCTTACATGGCTTCCACATATTCTTCAGCTCAAGCGTCAGTGCTGGCAGCATCTGAATGCCCTCCGCTGCCTCACCAACACAACTTGGGGTGCAGATCGTAATACGCTGCTGCGGCTCTACAAAGCCCTCGTGCTGTCACGACTCGATTATGGGAGTGTGGCGTATGGCTCAGCGTCGCCCTCAGCGTTACAATTGCTAGACTCCGTTCACCACTGTGGGGTTCGACAGGCGACAGGAGCATTCCGCACCAGCCCTGTTAATAGCCTACTTGCTGAGGCTGGGGTTCCTCCACTTCGCGTCTGCGTCAACAACTCAGCTAACTATGCTGCAAACGTCCGTTGTTCGCCCCGTCACCCTAAAAAATGGTTCAAATGGCTCTGAGCACTATGGGACTTAACTGCTGTGGTCATCAGTCCCCTAGAACTTAGAACTACTTAAACCTAACTAACCTAAGGACATCACACACATCCATGCTCGAGGCAGGATTCGAACCTGCGACCGTAGCGGACACGCGGTTCCAAACTGAAGCACTTAGAACCGCACGGCCACACCGGCCGGCCCCGTCACCCTAACTACCGTCTCCTTTTCGCTAATGCGGCAGTCCGTATCCCACACCGGCGGCCGCAATCAGGCCATACAATTGGGATCCGTGTTTGGTCACTCCTTAGTGAACTCGAGTCTTTGCCTCTTCCATCTGCTTTCCAGGTCCACCCACATACACCACTTTGGTGTATTCGTCGGCCGCAGCTTCGGCTGGAACTTTCAAGATGGCAAAAAGATTCAGTTCCTCCTGCAGTCTTGCACCGCCAATTTCTTGCTCTCCTAGGCGCATACCTTGACTCGGAGGTTATCTGTACCGATGGCTCAATGGTTGATGGCCATGTGGGGTACGCTTATGCTCATGCGGACTATGTAGACCAGCGCTCCTTGCCGGAAGGCTGCAGTGTTTACACCGCAGATCTAACAGCCATTTTCGTGCCCTTGAGCGTATTCGTACCAGCACTGGAGAGTCCTTCGTCATTTGCAGTGACTCTCTCAGTAGTCAGCAGGCTCTTAACCAGTGCTACCCACGCCATCCCATTGTTGTTGCCATCCAGGAGTCCGTTGACGGTCTTGAACAGCGTGGACGTTCGGTGGTGTTCATATGGACCCCAGGACACGTTGGGATAGCGGGAAACGAACTCGCCGACAAGTTAGCCAAAGAGGCTACCCGCAAACTGACGCTGAAGATCGGCCTCCCGGCAACTGATCTCCGATCGGTGTTGCACCGTCGGGTCTTTGGGATGTGGGGAGACGAATGGCGCACTCTGTTTGCATCCATCAAGCTGCGGTAAGTAAAGGAGACCATGACTGTGTGGGGTTCCTTCATGCGGGCCTCTCGCAGGGATTCTGTTGTTCTCTGTAGGCTCTGCATTGGTCACTCTTGGCTGACGCTTGGTCATCTGCTGCGTCGAGAGGACCCCCCTAATTGTCGCTGTGGTGCAAACATGACGGTAGCCCATATGTTGTTGGAATGTCCTCTTTTAACCGCCCTCAGGCGAACTTTTAATCTCCTAGGTGATCTATCATCTCTTTTAGGTGACAATGTCTCTATGGCAGATCGGGTTTTAATTTTTATTCGCGCAAGCGGCTTTTATAGATCCATCTAATTTTATTGCGTCGCCGTCTTTTGTGGTGTATATTTTACTTAGTTTTGTGTTGTAATTCGACTCCACCCTAATCTTTTAGGCTGGAGGTTTTAACGTGTTGCAGAGTGGCTGGCTCATCCTTTTATTTTCGTGATCAGCCAGCCACGGTTCTCTGCTGTACAGTTTTAATTCTTTTTGCCTCTCTTCTATATGTTGTTTTTGTCGCTGTGTTCCATTTTCCATGTTGCCTTACCGTTGACCTTGGGGCTTTTATTCCCCTCGGAATTTTTTTTAGTACTCACCCTGTCTAGTGGATGGTTTAAACATGCTCTGCGTGCTTATGCAACAAGGAACTGATGATCTTAGTAGTTTGGTCCCTTTAATCTTTAAACCACTCCCTTGGACTACTATTTGTTCCCTAATTTGCAGAAATGGCTGGCGGGACAAAGATTTTATTCAACCGAGGAGGTGATTGCAGCAACTAATAGCTATTTTGCAGACTTGGACAATTCCTATTATTCGGAAGGGATCAACAAATTAGAACAGCGTTGTATGAAGCGTATAAGTCTAAGAGGATACTATGCTGAAAAATAAAAACGGTTTACCCCAAACATGTAAGTAGTTTTTATTTTTGCACGGACTTTTCAAACGCCCCTCTTACATCCACGTCTGCTTCCACTCAAGCTAACTGGTCCTGCAAATTTGATCTCTCTAGAAAACGTATTAGACCCGTGTCTGGAAACTGTTCCAGTGAATGTCCCTCAGGGAATGTGGTTTCAGCCTGATGGTGCACCTCCTCACTACCCACGTGCTCTTCGGAGACATCTCGACCGACGATATGATGAAAGATGGGTAGGCCGAGATGGTTCAACTCTGTGGCTCCCACGATCGCCGGATTTAGCTCCAATGGACTGCTCCTTGTTGGGTCGTATGCGAAGTTTAATTTATGAGACTCCTGTAGAGACTTTGGAAGATCTGCTGACACGAGTTCTGGCTGCTGCACGAGAAACTGAAGAGACATCAGGTGGAACAGATAGTGGGTACAGCAGATGCTTCGTAGGTACAATCTCTGTAACAACGTTCGTGGTCGCCACATCGATCTGCTGCTGTAATGCATCAGTGCTGTCTTGTATGTACAATATGATGGGCTCTTTTTTGTTTTTGGAATAACGTAAACACGTAATACGAGGGTTATTCGGAATGTAAGGAACGATCAGTCGCGAACTCGAAATCACAGTGGAAGTTCGATGAAGTTTCACACAGGTGTGTTGGGCAGTGTCTCTGGTATGCCTGTCGATCGCGTTACGTCGTTCTTTTTAGTTCTGAGCTCATAGGGAGCACATAAAGATACCTAGAACAATAGTGTCTCCCGCCAAGTACGAGATCCTGGTGAGAAATTTCGCCTGAAGCTATGCAGACATTACATAACTGTCGTGCGCTTTCTCCTTCAAGACAATTCTCAGGCATATTCTGCACAATTTAGCCCGTAATTGTCTCCCTCTGAGTTTCATCTCTGCTCACATGACCTTCTGGCTATGAAGACAACATTTTGGCACAGACAACGGGCTGTAGTCCAGCGTAGAGAATTGGCGGAAAGCACTGGCGGCTGCCTTCTAAAACGAGGGTATTGGAAAGTTGGTACAACGCTACGACAAACGTCCAAGTCATATCGGCGACTATGGAGATAAGTAGCTGGAAGTTGTAGCTAACTGTTGCAAATTAAACAGTTTTGATTTTCACTGTGGTTTCCATTTCGCGACCTATCGTTCCTTACTTTCCGAATAGCCCTTGTATTTAAGGATTAATACAAACAAATGTGCTTAAATGATTAATGGATGTTCGTTATGTTTACTTTCCAAATGTTACCTAATAATTCTATTGCGTCACGCCGAATTCAATTCCTCAAGCAGAAGTGAATGAGTGAAAAATCTTAATTGAAACCATCGTAGAACGGAAATTGTACATTCCCGGACAGGGGTCCCTATTCAAAATACTATGTACTCGCAACCCTCTACAAGTCCTAGAAGTTTGTAATAGGAATTTCTGAACACCCTATATAAGAACCAATATGTGGGAAAGGGATGGGTGTGGAATTCGTGCCTTCCGCCTTGAGGGCGGTAAATGCGGAGACGTGAATTATGGTGAAGTTATGACCAAATGCGTCCAAACAGGACTAACGTGCTCTTACTCTTTTCTTGGCTGCCATATACATTCTTCATACTCCGATGGATGTCTACCGGTGTTTGACATCCATCGGAGTATAAAGAATGTATTTGAGGCAGTATGTCCGTCGGAAACCATCGTTGTGGAAAGGTGCGCGAAAAGGATGCTGCTGCTTCATAACGCACGTCCCCATATCGCAAATGTCGTGACGAAGAAGCTACGCCAACTCAAGTGGGAGCCATTCGAGCACCTGCCCTATAGTCCCGCTCTTTCCATTTGCGATCTACATCTACATCCATACTCCGCAAGGCACCTGACGGTGTGTGGCGGAGGGTACTTCGTGTACCTCTATCGGTTCTCCCTTCTATTCCAGTCTCGTATTCTTCGTGGAAAAGATTGTCGGTATGCCTCTGTGTGGGCTCTAATCTCTCTGATTTTATCCTCATGGTCTCTTCGCGAGATACGGTATACGTAGGAGGGAGCAATATATTGCTTGACTCCTCGGTGAAGGTATGTTCTCGAAACTTCAACAAAAGCTCGTGCCGATCTACTGAGCGTCTCTCCTGCAGAGTCTTCCACTGGAGTTTATCTGTCATCTTCGCAACGCTTTCGCGATTACTAAATGATCCCGTAACGAAGCGCGCTGCTCTCCGTCGGATCTTCTCTATCTCTTCTATCAACTCTATCTGGTACGGATCCCACACTGGTGAGCAATATTCAAGCAGTGGACGAACAAGCGTACTGTAATCTACTTCATTAGTTTTCGGAATGCATTTCTTTAGAATTCTTCCAGTGAATCTCAGTCTGGCATCTGATTTACCGACGATCAACTTTATATGATCATTACATTTTAAATCACTCCTAATGCCTACTCCCAGATAATTTATGGAATTAACTGCTTCCAGTTGCTGACCTGCTACATTGTAGCTAAATGATAAGGGATCTTTCTTTCTATGTATTAGCATCACATTACACTTGTCTACATTGAGATTCAACTGCCATTCCCGGCACCATGCATCAATTCGCTGCAGATCCTCCTGCACTTCAGTACAATTTTCCATTGTTACAACGTCTCGATATACCACAGCATCATCCGCAAAAAGCCTCAGTGAAATTCCGATGTCATCCACAAGGTCATTTACGTATATTTTGAATAGCAACGGTCCTACGACACTCCCCTGCGGCACACCTGAAATCACTCTTACTTCGGAAGACTTCTCTCCATTGAGAATGACATGCTGCGTTCTGCTATCTAGGAACTCTTCAATTCAATCACACAATTGGTCTGATAGTCCATATGCTCTTACTTTGTTCATTAAACGACTGTGGGGACCTGTATCGAACGCCTTGCGGCAGTCAAGAAACACGGCATCTACCTCGGAACCCGTGTCTATGGCCCTCTGAGTCTCGTGGACGAATAGCGCGATTATCACACCTTTGGTCCCTTAAAAAACACATAGATTTGTAGAAGATTCCTGTCGGACAGGATCGTGCAGCAGGACTTTCGGAATTCTTCAGACAGCAGGGCACGGTGCTTAATCAACCGGGTATCTTCAACTTGGTGCGTCCGAGCAATGATTGCCTCGATGCTCTCGGCCATTTTGGCTGAGTGGCACACCGATTCTGGAGTGTACTGCCTTCGAGCGGAAACTTTTTGATCGCCCATTATATACTACAACAGGCAATTTTTTCTCCCTCGCTCTATTTGCGAGTGGAACAGGAAGTAGCGAAAATTCAAAGTACTCTCCACCATGCACAGCACAATGGTTTCCAGGGCAGGCACGAATATGTAGAAACCGCATCACTATGCCGATAGCACAGACGCCGGAGATTGGAAAGGGCGCTAGTGAGATAGCATCTCTCGGCGAGCTTCAGCGAGCTGGCGCCTGGCGCGGCGACAGGGAGAAGGGCCGTACGGAGAAGCAGCCGAGGCAAGGACAGCGATCCTCAAATGCCAGGGCCGCGAAAAAGACTAACTGTAACGCCAACAACGACCGGCGGTTATCCTTTAGACTAGCAGTTGGCTCCGGTTTTTTTGCAGAATTTCTGGTCCGGTGGCTGTTTGTTATGACGATGTGTTGTGACGTTTCCATGATAAACGATACGTTACTTTCTGAACACTTTTAGTAGACGTTATTGCACGGAATCAAGTCGCCTTCGGCGCAAATGAGTGAGCCACTTAACAGTCGCGCGCAGTAGGAGTTAGGTAACAGATGGCACACTTGGGAACGAACGTTGAGAGAAGTAAGCAAAAAATGGTTCAAATGGTTCTGAGCACTATGTAAACTTCCAGAACTAATTTCCCATGATTCCGATGAATCTCTCGTTTAGCCAAACGTAGAGCTAAGTGGCTAATCAGAGTGAGACAATGCTATTATGGCTTTAGCAATTGTTGTGTAATCGCTTATTTGTTCTTTTTAAGTATCAAAGTACCGTATTTTAAGATATATCGAATGGATAACCATCAATTCTCTGTGATATAATAAATTTTTCATGTCACCTATAAATGTAGTTCTTGCGGCATGACACGTCTCAAAACGGACCAGCTCGTATATGTCAAACATGGCAATTTTAGACTCTTGCCCCGCCTGAATAAATTTCAGCGGACCCCATATCTCCATGACATAAGACATTATTATAATTCCACAAAGTCAGCGTTTATCCATCACACTACAATACTTTGCCACCGGCAATTATTTCGATGACTTGCAATTTGCAAGACTAGTTTCACCTTAAAGTATTTGGGACATAGTTATGAAACATGTCATGCAATAATATGTGCACTAGAATTATAGCCGGGCGTGGTGGCCGAGCGGCTCTAGGTGCTTCAGTCCGGAACCGCGCGACTGCTACGGTCGCAGGTTCGAATCCTGCCTCGGGCATAGATGTGTGTGATGTCCATAGGTTAGTTAGGTTTAAGTAGTTCTAAGTTCTAGGGGACTGATGACCTCAGACGTTAAGTCTCGTAGTGCTCAGAGCCATTTGAACCATTTGAAAGAATTAAATAAGGGTAAGTAATGAACATACACACAAAAAAATCTATATACACTTTTATTAAAAATTTTTCGGTAATTACATTTTTTAAAACATCGTTCTTCTTCGCCGTTCCCTGTATTTTCTAGCCGGCCGGTGAGGCCGAGCGGTTCTAGGCGTTTCAGTCTGGAACCGCGCGACCGCTACGGTCGCAGGTTAGAATCCTGCCTCGGGAATGGATGTGTGTGATGTCTTTAGGTTAGTTAGGTTTAAGTAGTTCTAACTTCTAGGGGACTGATGACCTCAGATGTTAAGTCCCATAGTGCTCAGAGCCATTTTTTTTATTTTCTAAGCAATAAGTTCTATGATTCATTCCTAACATGTCTGTTTTGTACTTATCTGATCTAACATCCCACAATGCCTGCAATGATTTATATATTTCGATGCACTCCAATAATAACGCTCTATCGTCCTGGTCTGGACTCACTTCCAACAGAACAACAACGAACAGCGCACAGAAAGACATCCAGAGTCTGCAGCACGCGAAAGAGTGGCAAGTATATTGTCAATACTGTCCGCAGAGGGCACAATACTCCAGGCAGCGCAATATAGTGTACTTCAAAAATTTTTGATCTATTCAGTACTACTGCGCACCCTCTCACCCTCACCCTTACACATTCAATATTATTGCCCATCCAGAAATATTGCGCAAGAAAACTGGCCCTCTAGGGACCGCTTGAGGCATCGGAGAGGTGGGCTCCAGAGCTATCGGACGTATGACACAATGTAGGTATTTTGGGCCTCCACAAGAAATGAAAGTATTAATTGAATTGTTCAACTTCAGACAATTTGGTCTACAACATACTTGCGAGCAGAATTAAGGGAAGAAAGATGTATGCTTTTTTGGTGATGTGATGAGGCCAACCCCGCGTATTTTGTGACTGTTCATCAATACTGAACTGCCCTCAGTACTAGAAACAAGGCAGAATAAATGTGTGGTATATATGAACAGTGGTCTGTATTAAGGGTGGTAGAATATTCGCTTAAGCAACCAAATTCATTTTCATACATAGCCTGAAACTCACAACAGGTCACGTGACCACGTGAGAGTCACATATTGTGACGAAAAGCAGAGCAATGTTGCATCCTTAGCGGGAAGTGTCGACAGGTACACGAAATAATATAGACTACGCTATCGACAGGTACATGAAATAATATAGACTATGCTATCGACAGATACATGAAATAATATAGACTACGCTATTGTTCTATACAGGCCAACGGCCTTGACGCAGTGGTAACACCGGTTCCCGTCAGATCACCGAAGTTAAGCCCTGTCGGGCTGGGCTAGCACTTGGATGGGTGACCATCCGGTCTGTCCAGCGCTGTTGGCAAGCAGGGTGCACTCATCCCTTGTAAGGCAAACTTGGGAGCTACTTGATAGAGAAGTAGACGTTCCGGTCACGAAAACTGACAACGGCCGGGAGAGCAGTGTGCTGACCACATGCCCCTCCATATCCGCATCCAGTGATGCCTGTGGGCTGAGGATGATATGGCGGCCGGTCGGTGCTGTTGGGCCTTCATAGCCTCTTCGGACGGAGTTTAGTTTAGTTTATTGTTCTATACGTTGATCAGTGGAAAGTAGATAAATCTGTGTCATCAAGGCGCTGCAGTCATGGACTGTGCGGCTGATCACGGCGGAGGTTCGAATCCTCCCTCGGGCATGGGTGTGTGTGTTTGTCCTTAGGATAATTTTGATTAAGTAGTGTGTAAGCTTCGTGATTGATGGCCTTAGCAGTTAAGTCCCATAAGATTTCACACACATTTGAACATTTGTGTCATCAAGGGATACCTACCGTATTAGGAAACCATACACGGTCCAGTCACATTAATGGGTGCGTGGTTTGTTGTTAAAATGGGACTAAACTACTAAAGCCACCAGTCCCCACATGAATGTTACCACCTGTTAAAAGCCTGAATAACCGCGTTTTGCCGCACGGACGCGTAGAAAGTGAGTCAGTGACGTGGAGGGTACCAACAGGGATGTTGAGACATGCCGACTCCAATGCCATGGCCAGCTGCACTAGTTTTCTCGGTTGAGGGATTATGACACGAACAACCTGATCGAAATGCATCCACAGATTCTCCATTGGGTTTGAATCCGGGATCTTCGAAACACACACGTACACTGCGAGCTGTGTGACACGTTGCATTGTCCTGCTGGTAGATGACAACGTGTCACAGAGAAACATGCTACATGGAGGGGTGGAGCGATAGATGCATAATTTTGTTGATCCTTTGAGCCTTCCACAACAACGAAATCACCCAGGGAATGTACGAAAACATCTCCCAGATCATAACGTTCCTTCCTTCGGCTTGGACCATTCCGACGATTGTTTCAGGACCTTTAAACGCCAACGGCTATCAGTGCGATGGAACATAAGACGTGATTCACCAAAAAAAAGGCCACCTGTCGGCACCCAGCGGACGTCCAGTTGCGGTATTGGCGTGCAAATTGCAGACTTCGTCTCCAATGACCAGCAGTCATCATGGGTGCATAAATCATGCACCTGCTGCAGAGGGCTATTCGCAGCCACGTTCGCTAAATGGTCGTTGAGGACACGCTGTTGCTATTCCCTTTGTTCATTAAGTGGTCAGTTGGTCAACAGTTGCTGTTCGCCCGCACACATCTCCGCAGCCGTCGTTCATCCCTGGCATCTATGGCCCATGGGTCACCACAGCTGCCTCTGTCCTGGTTTTGGATAGGGCCATTTTACCATGCATAGTATATTTAACCACGGCGGCATGCGAACAGTGAACAAACTTAACCGTTTCGGAAATACTTCCACACTTGGCCCGAAACACCAATGATCATGCCCTTTTGGACGTCAGATAAATCTCTGCGTTTCCGCTGCGCGGAGTGGCCGCGCGGTTTGAGGCGCCATGTCTCGGATTGCGCGATCCCTCCCGCTGGAGGTTCGAATCCTCCCTCGGGCATGAGTGTGTATGTTGTTCTTAGCATAAGTTAGTTTAAGTCGAGTGTAAGTCTAGGGACCGATGGCCTCAGTAGTTAGGTCCCTTAGGAATTCACACACATTTGAACATTTTATTCTCCGTTTCCGCATTACGACAACGAGTCGAGCATAGGCGGTGGTCAAATTAATCCGAGTGGACCGTATAGATGCAGTGTACAGTTTTACTAGGTACTAGGTTCAAATGGTTCAAATGGCTCTAAGCACTATGGGACTTAACATCTGAGGTCATCAGTCCCCTAGACTTAGAACTACTTAAACCTAGCTAACCTAAGGATGTCACACATATCCATGCCCTAGGCAGGATTCGAACCTGCGACCGTAGCAGCAGAACGGTTCCGGACTGAAGCGCCTAGAACCGCTCGGCCACAGCGACCGGCTAGGTACTAGGAATTCTAAATATAGCAACCAATAAACACTGAGAAAATAGTACCACTAACAGAAGAAATGCCATTCTAACACCGAACCTACTGTTTATTTACCGTCTGACAAGTTTCGGACTTCGCCCATTTCCACAAGTCACGTATTTATATTTAGGATATGGCCGGTGTGGACAGTTCTATCTATGCCATCACACTTAAATGTATCTTATATTTTCATTATCCAGCATGATGCGATCCACGTGACAACAATATTGTATACACAGCGGAGAATTCGTTTTCACCGGATTTCACAGTGTGTCCAACTAGCTTATTTATCGTAGGTGTAACCCAATAAGAACAAAGTCTCCATTGTGTATACAATACTAATGTCACATGGATTACGTCATGCTGTGTAATGAAGATATGTACATTCAAGTGTCATCATATAAACAGAACTGCCCACGCCAACTAAGCCCAACACTAGTGAACCAATAACAAACAGCAGTTTTTGTGTTAAAATGTCTTTTCTTCAATTTTTTAGAGCTGCAATACGTGACGTACTGATCACATTTCTAGAACCAGCAATGTTACATTCTGAGTAACAAATGTCTAAACAAATAAAAAAATGGTCTCAAATAGACAAGAAAACAATGTGTACTGAGAAGTATAATTATTATTTACGCATAAGCCCACAGGCGGTGCATAAAACCAGTCTTCGAACTGCACATCACAAAAACAAAATTATCGAGTCAGATGAATTCGACCTGATTCCGAAGCTTGTTTTGTAGTATGTAAAGTCAGATGTCAATATTTTCTTGTTCCGACCGTCGTGCGTCGGTGCCAGACAGCGGTTAGATAAACTGGCAGTGCCACGTGGCTGGCGCCTGTCGATTCCCCGACTCGCAGAAGAGAAATTGACGTCATCGACGCCTTAAATAGGCGTCCAGCAGTCCAATCGGCCGCGGGCAGCAGGTCAGCCTTATTGACTGCTTCCTCCGCCTCCTGTGTCGCAGAGTACCTTCCCTTTCTTTTCTGTTCTCCATCTCTCTTTCTTATTTTAAATTTTTGTGGCTGTTGTTGTTGTAGTGTCTTACGTGAGGTTTGCTATCTATCCTGTCATATTCCTCCACCACTGTTTACTGTTTCCTACGTGGATCATTCTGCACTGGCACATGTTCCCAGGTTGGTATACGTATAATACGGAGACGACATAATAAAGGGTGGCCCAGGAGGAATGGTCAGTATTTAGGGATATTGCAGGAGTGCTCATCTGAAGCAAAAAATTTCGTATGGACATATGCCCTGTTACGAATGGGTTCCGAGACACGACACATTTAATGTACATTTGATTTTGTGCTACTGGCGCGCACGTATTTGTCTTACCCACCCAACCTCCCCGACGATTTATTTTCTTCCAAGGGGTGCTCAACCTTTTCCGGCTTGAGGTCTACTGCATGCAATTCAGATCATTTAGATGTCTATTGACTTAAAAATTCATGAAGTTTTAACCACGAAACTGAAAATTACCGGTAGCCAAAATGAACCATATTAACTAAAAAAATACATAAAAGGTAATTTTCTCTCTATCAAAAGTTGTAAGCCTACTACTCAGTTTTACAGATATTACATCCGTTAGAAAAATTAAAATATACAAAATCATAAATGTTCAAAAAGTTTGGTGACGTACTTGGCTTTGCGTATCATTGGCATGTGTATTACAATCTGGTAAAAAATTTGACAGAACCAACCCTTACACAGTCTGCAAGACGAGGCTCAGTCGATTTATTTCAACACTTAGATTTCACTACGTTCATCGTTGAAAACGCTGCCGCACATTGATAACTTGATAAAAAAAAGACAAAACATACGATGCCACTTTTACAATGTTAGGGTAGGTTTTTAAGCTCATTAATTTCCGAAAGTTATCGTCATTATATTCTGACGTTAAGGAAATGTCATTTCCAAATCGAGTTATTTCTTCTTCAAGTTAAGTCTCACAACACGAGAAAAGAGTACTCTGTTTACTTGAAATATCATCCACATCCTTTTTTTTGAAAGGTTGAGCTTTGAAACCTAGAACAGGTTCCGTTGCTTTGAAATCCGAAAATCGGTTCTGTTCTTCCCAGTCACCATAGAAGTGGTATGTTTTACGGTGTGTAGCGGCACTCGTTTTTCATAAACACGTAACCTGACGATGCAGGAGGAAACATTGTTGCTTGGCGCCAGCGTTAAAGGCAGTGAAATGCAAATGGAGACGAAAGAGGCAGATACAATGTTGTCAGACTACCGCCTACAAATGCCGCGCGAAATACAACAAACCGGTATTTTACAAAAACAGCTCATTTAAATAGATTTCGGACAAAGGTTTTGGGCGATCGACTCGTAAAGCCATAGCGATCGACCAGTCGATCGTGATAGGCGGGTTGAACACCCCTATTCTAGCCCAACCTACTTCGTTGCTTTCAGTCTCTTTGGTCGTAATGTCTTTCTGCCACTAAACCAGCCCGTGTAACGCGCTGTTGTTCATGGTATGTTGTGACTGAAGTGGTGCTAGGGATTGTGAGCGTATCAGAGAGAAGCATCGGTTAACTGAGTTTGTATACTCGCGGGCTCAAACGCCACACATCTAAACTAATGAAAAATATGCAGATATAATGTACGTATACTTACGGCTTCTGCGATTATAGTGCTCCTGTTGCTATCGAAGAATACCATCGGCGCTTTCCGACGCGTCGAATTTCTGACAGTAGGATGTTACCCAGACTTTTAAGCACGCTGCGCGAAGTAGATATTTATCTAACAAGGGGAGGCCGCCAATTGTGAAATTCAGATTCGATTCATACTGCGCATAATAAAAGCTCATGGCCAGAGGTGTAATGTGGCAAAGCACCAAGATGCACTTCTCAGCCGTTTTCGAGAAAATCGACAGTTAAAAGAAACCGTTGCCGTGAAATACTCTCTACGATTAATAATTTTCCACAGCGTCGTGGCGCAGCGGTACGCGCTCGGGTTCGTAATCCGAAGGTCACTGGATCGACTCTCGCGCCATGCAACATTTTTTTTTATTATTGGTTTATTGTAATTCAAATATAACATGCATAAGCAATTCATTTATATATATATATATATATATATATATATATATATATATAAACTATTAATGAACTGCTTATGCATGTTGGTGAAGGCGGATCGCTCTCCAATTGTACCGCCTCCATTTTTCCGTTTGTTTAACAGGGTGTACCAAAGCTCTCACGTCCGCACTGATTTTCGACGATGTTATAAGTTGCGCTAGGGACCCCATCTACCTTCTTTCGAAGTTAGCAGGCAACTACGCTGTTATGCGGCGGCTCGTTTCGGCCCATTCAACATCTGTCCTTCAAGTGTAACGAGCGAGTAACGGAGTTTATATTTCATACCTGCCACAGCAAATTTGTGTTCGTGGGTTTTCTATTCTAATTCGAACGTTTGACTTACGCTATACGTATTCGTTTCGGAATATCGTTTCTACGTCTTCCGTTAACTATACGTGTTTAACATTATGAAAACAATTAATAACATTTGTGAAACACAACTTTGTTTGGGGAAAACATATGATGTTCGAAGTCGCCAGTTTTTCCACGGCAAACGACTTTCAACAACTTATTATATGCATAATTGTTGCAACTGATTGCCGGAAATTTTATATATATATATATATGTGTGTGTGTGTATGTGTGTGTGTGTGTGTGTGTGTGTGTGTGTGTGTGCATATATATACACACATTTGAATTACAAAAAACAAATACTAAAAAAATAAAAAAAAAGGTTGCATGGCGCGAGTTTCGATCCGGCGACCTTCGGATTACGATCCCGAGCGCTTACCGCTGCGCCACGACGCTGTAGAAAAGTACTAATCGTAGAGAGTATTTCACAGCAACGGTTTCTTTTAACTGTCGATTTTCTCGACAACGGCTGAGAAGTGCATCTCCCTGCTTTGCCACATTACACCTCTGACCATAAGCTTTTATTATGCGCAGTATGAATTGAATCTGAATTTCACAATTGGCGGCCTCCCCTTGTAAGTTCCCATTTTTGTTCTGCACGTGTGCCTCAGCAACCTGCGCAGAAACAGCAACACATTGTTGAAATAGTGCAGCGTAGTCCTGCTACCATGTACATCAGAGGTGTTCTCGGAAACAACTCGAAATAGACAATAGAGCCTATTTCCAAATGAAGTATTTTGCTTGAAATGATCAATATTGTCATATTCCTGAATATTGACCGTTCCTCCTAAGATACACTGTATAAACTTTCGGAACATTGACTGAAACCTACCTAGCTGATACTCCAGTCTTTCCATACCAGACCGATGTGTTGAATCGGATTTCATCCTTACGCGAGTTTTCTTTCATTATTTATAGTTCAGCAAATAGACATTTCTAGATTTGAAGAATGCTGTGATCTGCATGGGGGATATGAGAGCATCACACCAAAGGATCCGTGGCGTCTCCAGCACAACTTCGCGGGTCATAGAGGCTCAGTTCGAAGCGGGACTCATCACTGAATACAATTCTACTCCAGTCAATGATATTTCAGGCCGGACAACGGTGGGTCGCTAACCCGACCGTCGCCCGCTATACTGCCCGACAACCAGGAGTGGAAATGGAAATGCCGTGTGGTTAGGGCCACCAATCGGTAAGACCGTTCGCCTGGTGCAAGTCTTTCGAGTTGACGCCACTTCGGCGACTTGCGTGTCGATGGGGATGAAATGATGATGACAACACAAAACCCAGTCTTTGAGCGGAGAAAGTCTCCGACCCAGCCGGGAATCGAACCCGGGCCGTTAGGTATGACATTCCGTCGCGCTGACCACTCAGCTGCCAGGGGCGAAAAACCAGGAGTGATGGTTTGGGGTGCCATTTCTTTTCATAGCACGACCCCTTTGGTTATCATCAGCGGTACGTCGACGATATTCTACGTATCGTTTTCTTGCCTTTCATGGCAAGCACACGGAGAGAGTTTCTGTTGCCTGTGACAGCAATGTGACAACATCTCTCTCGAACTGAGAACGTTTGGAGCATTATGGGCAGGCCGGCCGAAGTGGCCGCGCGGTTCTGGCGCTGCAGTCTGGAACCGCGAGACCGCTACGGTCGCAGGTTAGAATCCTGCCTCGGGCATGGCTGTGTGTGATGTCCTTAGGTTAGTTAGGTTTAACTAGTTCTAAGTTCTAGGGGACTAATGACCTCCGCAGTTGAGTCCCGTAGTGCTCAGAGCCATTTGAACCATTATGGGCAGGCCATCCAATCATCCCGGGATTTTGATGATTTAACGCGCCAATTGGACAGAATTTGACACGATATCCCTTCAACAGGACATCCAGAAACTGTCAATCAATGTTAAGCCAAATAACTACTTGATAAGGGTCAGAGGTAGAGAACACATTATTGAAAAAACCATCCAATTTCTCTGAAACTGTATCATTTGTTTGTCTGTACATGGTCATAACGTCTACCGACTTCCGTCCCATTTGGACAATTCCTTCGTCGTGCGTCCTTTTTTTCTGTCTTACAGTGTATTTCAGTGAGGTTGTGCAATACGTACGAACTCAGGTTGGAATCAGGGTGATCTGCTAGCAGGAGGAGGATGGACAAGGACGCTGCTTGACTGTGACTGGATGGGAACTTGGGTCGGATGTGAAGTCTGCCAGGATAGCCGAGCTGTCAAGGTGACCACTTGCGTTAGGCGGGAAATCTGGGTTCGAGTCCGGCGCAAATTTTCACCTGTCGTCTTTGGACTTGTTTGAAAGCCTGAATCTGGCTGATATCGTTGGTTTCTCTTAATTCCTACCAGTACAACCACACCACGAAAAGATCCGAGGATGTTTCGAACAGCTCTAACGACAATGGCTAAAATTCTGGCAGAGATTACAGGCAGTGTCAGCACGAACCGTCAGGAACAGATTACGTGAAGCCTGGATTAAAATCACGAGTTGCCGTACGTCATTTACTGCTGACACAATACCACTGGAACTGAGGCTTGTAGAGGGTAGAGCCAAAGCCATCTGTATGTGTTCAGGGATGAGCCAGTCTCGCTTTATTTTGTGGTATTCCTTAGAAGACCTGGTGAAAGGTCACAGAAAGCTGCGATTCCAGAGATCCGTACCTCTCCAATCCTGGAATCATGGTAGGGGGAGCTATGGAATATGGCAGGAGGACTGAGGTGGTAATAGTCGAAGGGAGGCTGAGTGTTCGCCAGTACGTGGAAAACTATCGTTACACCCTTCATGCCCAGAATTCCAAATGATGTATTCCAGTAGGATAATGCAAGACCCCACACTGCAGTTCACTCCACAAACGCAGTGACAAATGTACAGATTCTTGATTGGTCTGTTTGGTCTCCTCATGTGTCACCCATATAACATGTCTGGAATTCGATGGGAAGACGTATTTTTTCACACTTCGTGGTTTTGACACACCATGTGTTGTAGTCATGCCAAATATACAAGATGACATTTGGAGTATGTTTATTCCACGCCACAACGAATACTAGAAAATATTCATATTGTTGTTGACAATGGCCATCAGTGCCAAATGGAATAAAACTTAATTGTTTAAGCTATGTAATGTGATGAACACCTCCGCAAAATATTATAAACATCGGTCTGGACCTTCATGGTGTAACACTTTCCATTTCCTTCAGTATATGTGCACCATCAGCACTCCAACTTACATCAAGTAATTGTCTTCAAAAAACTACATTAGCCTAGAGGGCTTTGGCAAACTAGTATACACATCCTCGTTGAAAAAACACATTACTAGAAAGAAGGAATACTGGGGTATAGCGTCTAATCGATGAGAGGTCTGTATCTAACTACATGCTTTAGAGTAACAGGTACGTGGCGGAGGGTACATTTTACTGTTCCATATATTAACGTTCCTTCACGTCGCATTTACGCAGGGAGCGTAAGAGCAAATGACTGCTTGTACGCTTCTTCTCTGAGCTGTCGTTTGCCTAATTTTATTAGCACAGAGTCTAGGAGATAGATGCGTAGGAGGTTAAAGAATATTCGTAGCTCTTTGCCCTGAGACGCTGTTCTCGAACTTTCCTTAACAAGTTATCATGAGTTATATTGTGCCTTTCTTCAAGAGTCAGCCAGTTGATATTTTTCAACATTTCTGTTACTCCCTCTCGTCAGTCAAACAATCGTTTGTCCATTCGCAGCACCCTATTCGGTGTCTCCTGTTAGTCTGACATTTTTCCCAAAATCTTGAACAGTAGTCAAGCGTGGACAATACAAATGTTTTGTATAAAGTAAACAAACTATTGTTTCGCAATATCCCGACAATGAATTTTAGTTTGTCATCTGCTTTACCCACAACCGAGCCTACGTAGCGGTTCTATCTCGTATCTGTGTTGTGTGTTATGATCGATCAAGTCGTTTCCGACTCCGACTCCTGGTGATATGATAAACGATGTCTCTCCATGCACTAATGGACGTTGTTTTGATTCTCAATTCTTCCGGGTTCATTCCGGTGCTTTCTTTGATGTCTTCTTTTCGCCTTCTCCTTGGTTTTCCTCTACGTCTTTGCCCTTCTTTTCTTACGAGCGTTACTGTTTTTCCAGTGAGTCTTCTGCTTTCACGATGTACACCAAATACCTTAATTTTATCTGCAGTTTTTAGACCTCCAAAGATATTTTTTGTTTTATTTTTCCAGCGATGGTTTTATTACTTACTTTTACAGTCTATGAAAACCTCAGGATTCTTCTCCAAACCAACCTTTCAAAAGGATCAATTTTATTACGATCCACTTTTTCGTTGTCCACGACTCACAGTAATAGAAAACCAAGGGGAAGATCAAAGTTCCAGCCATTTTTATTTTGGTCGGTACTAACAGTTGTCTTTCCTTTACCAACTCACTTAATTTAGCAGTAGCGATTTTTCAGTTTGCATCCTTTTTATTTGGTTCAAATGGCTCTGAGCACTATGGGACTTAACTACTGTGGTCATCAGTCCCCTAGAACTTAGAACTACTTAAACCTAACTAACCTAAGGACATCACACACATCCATGCCCGAGGCAGGATTCGAACCTGCGACCGTAGCAGTCGCGCGGTTCCGGACTGCGCGCCTAGAACCGCTAGATCACCGCGGCCGGCTCCTTTTTATTTCCTCAGTTCAGTACCTGCTTTTAGTTAACGTAGATCCTAAAAATATGTACATTCATCGGCTTCCTCAGTGATTTCTCCATCTACTACCACATTAGTCTTCATTCTTGTCGTTCATTTTTTTCTTCAAATTTAGCCTAATTATACCTCTACGCGCTGTTAATAGCGAGTCTTTGTATAAGATGACATACTGCGGTTGTGATTCAGTTATTCTGTAGGCGAATGATACCGCACTCAACATCAGATTTCCCTACATAAGAGCTGTTCGTCTGTATTTGTAGCAAGCTGATGTGTTTTTTTAAACGTAAATGGATATTATTGCAATTTTGACACACCTCCGCAGCCGAGTTGCTAATGCACGCCTGTCTGGTGGCACAAAATAATATAAGCATGCTATACCTTTACCAACTGGAAATTATCTTGGGATGTTAACGGGTACGGAGTGAAGTTTGCACTACTCTCGCTGGTGTACCGAAACCTATTGTAAGGGTATTACTCTTCATTCTCTTTATAAAAAAAATATCCCTTATAATTATTTGTTCAAAGTTATTTCAGTACTATCTCTCATCTGTCCAAGGCAGAAGCTCTTAGACGAATATTTTTGTCTTCAGGCATACAAAAAGCATTGGTACCACGACAGTTATTTACTTTTACATACTTTTAATTTTTCTTTTGCAATTAACAGGTACATGAATAAAATATTTACTTGTGGATGCAACAGGCTATACTAATACTAACACAGACATAATCTATCCATTCCTGACGTTACTGAGAACGCTACATAGTTAGTAAAGCCTGGAATCTTCAGTTACCGTAGAAAGATTTCAACATGTTATTATAAATAAAATATACCCACAGTGCAGAAGTATTTTTGAGGCACTGCAAAATTATAGACTGACAAGCATGAGGTTACTGGAGTAGCTGATGCAACTGGTGCCGAGTTGGCTGTGATGTAGTGAGTTAGCTAAAGTGATTTTGTAGAATAGTAATGCATTCTTGACTAAGGGCAACAACAGGAGATTGCTCTTGAGTCTTTTTTTGTGGTCGGAGTAGAGATGACTGGGACTAACATGGAGTCTAACAGAAATGTTGTGGAAGAGGACTATATTGGAGTCGGTGGCGTACAGTAGGATATACCCTGTCTGATGGATGTTGCTGGAAATACATCAACACGTCTTCTTCGTAGATCAAATATGACAGTGTCATCTTACAGTGTGGTATGGTTGCTCATAAGAGTATGCTAGTATACGCAGCGGTCGAATGGGGCCATGCATTGCTGTGTCGTGCGCGAGGACGAGTGCAGCAGCTGGCGCGGCATTTACCCGTCGAAGGACTGCGTGTGTCAGTAGTGAACCCACGCATACGCCTACGCGCCACGTTCGCGGTCGCCGGGCGCTCAGGTAACGTAAAAATAGCTGGCCTCCGTAGATGACGTCGCTAACGCTCGCTAGTGACGTCACTATTGATCCGCTAGTGGCCAGTTTAATCTTGGTGACTGAAGAAATCTTCATCTACATATACGTCTATGCTCTACAAGCCACCTTATGATGTGTGGCGGAGGCCAATTACGGTACCACTATCTGTTCATCCTTTCATTGTTCCATTCACGAATGGCATGTGTGAAGAACGATTTTCGGTAAACCTTCGTATTAGCTCTAATTTCGTGAATTTTCTCGTTGTAGTGATTTCACAAGCTATGTGCAGCACTTGGGTTTCGTATTTCAAATGACGATAAACCATTCACAGTTGTGCTTATTAATTCTGAGTCCTCCTCGCAAACAATAACTGAAGTCAAAGTTACATATCTGAGAAATGTTTAGCAAGTCAAACTTGACAGTCCACAAATATCAGTAAGTATTCTACCACGGTTCTCTAACGATGGCAGGCATCCGCATAAGGGTACGTTTATGCTGTAACCTCGTTGCTCGCACCTAGCTGTTTGCTGCTGGCGTATCACAATTGCGTGCCGGTGGCCTTGTTACATTTACGCTGCACATCGCTGCATGCTGGTCACGCAGACATTACGCTTCTCGCCAATAACGTTGACATTGTGACTATTCACATCGCTAGTTGAGTGCGTTATGTGCAGTGTGAAGGAAAAACTGTGTTCTGTGTATCGTATAAGGCCAATAACGTGGCCCACTCACGCCAAAAATGAGGTTATTGACAACGAGATAGAAGAAGAGGTATGTATGCACCTTCTGGACGAATACCGGTCACATTGCACATACTTTCAGCAGTGCTAACAACAGCTTAAAAATTATCCAGAACATTTACGAATGTTGCAACATTTTTTCCAGTTTATTTTAAATATTACTGAAGCAGAATAGTTTACGTTAAGCAAAATTATTTACATAATTTGCAATGAAGAGCAATTCGTAGGCCTACTCACTCTGAGGTAATATTTCATCAGTTTCTATCCACTACAAGTACTACATCTGCCACTTGTAAGATTTTCGTGTCGATATTCTAACGGAAAGAAGAAAACGATAAATTAGGTGAAACAGAGGAACTAACTTCTAAAAATTATTATACCTGGTATTATACATCATGAAGCGGTAGTGATGATGTGTGTTCCTCTGGTCCGGGACAGCTTTGCGTCCAAAAACGGTTGAAATAAGTGCCTGTTTAAAATTGTCACGCGGCGCGGAGTGGCCGCGCGGTTTGAGGCGCCATGTCACGGATTGCGCGGCCACTTCCGTCGGAGGTTCGACTCCTCCCTCGGGCATTGGTGTGTTTGTTAATTAGTTTAAGTAGCGGTGTAAGCCTACGGACTGATGACCTCAGCAGTTAGGTCTCGTAAGAATTAACACACATTTGAACATTTAAAAATCGTCAGTTGTAGTTCTCATAACAATACTGTCTGCGAATGGCGGTTTCACTGGTAGGATGCTGGAAAAATGTAGTCAACCTACAAAGGAGATTGCTTACAAAACTTAGGTGCGATGCATCCTAAAATACTGCTCAAGTGTGTCAGACCCACACAAAATGCAGAAAAATTTGAGCTGACGTATGTTTGAAGTTAAACGCAAACAATCTCTCGAAAGACCACTTACAAAATTTAAAGTACCAGTATTAAGTGAGGAGTCTGGCAATATATTACAGCTCCCTACGTATCATTCTTGCAGTGAACGTGAAGATAAAATTAACCTAATTACGGACGGCACAGAGCCACTTAAGAAGTCGTTTTCCCGCTCTCCATACGCGACTAGAACAGGAAGAAACCTTAATACGTATGTCCTACGGTAGGAAGACCTGCCATGCACTTCACAGTAGTTCGCAGAGTGTGTATACAGACAGCCGGCCGAGGTGGCCGAGCGGTTTCAATGTTCTACAGTCTGGAACCGCGCGAGCTTTACGGTCGCAGGTTCGAATCCTGCCTCGGGCATGGATGTGTGTGATGTCCTTAGGTTAGTTAGGTTTGAGTAGTTCTAAGTTCTAGGGGACTGATGACCACAGCAGTTAAGTCACATAGTGCTCAGAGCCACTTGAACCATTTTTGAAACAGACAGAGAAGTAGAAGCTCGTGTATGAAGTGCAAGCACATTAATTAGGATTACACGTGAAAAACCTTGCGACGAGGAGCAATCAAACACGGCACAGCTAGAGTGATCCTGAAGTAGCCAGCCACAGCCCACGTTTCAGGACGATAGGCCATGATCGCTGCCCCAAACCCGAACCAGCTTGACATCCTCCGTTAAGTTCCAGAACGACTGACGAAATTTGCATGCTCACTGCTCCGAACACGAACCCGCTTGGTACCCTTGCCTGGCGACCAGGTGGTAAACAGCAACGGTTCAGGTCAAATGCGCCAGTAAGACGCAATGGGCTTATTCGATAATCGCTGTAGCCGGCTGGCGTGGTGCGTAAGGTGAAGTGTTAACAAAAATGGCGCCCTACGGCAAATACACTGGAACTATACGATAATTACGAGACCCTCACATCAGTATTAGCAATAAAGGACAACATATAGATTTCAGCCACAATAAAATCGCACGCACTTCCACCATACGTATCATTAGTTTCATACTGAATACAAATGCAATACATGATATAAACAGTTATCAAATACAAGTGCAACGAGTCGTAACCTTTGCCAATTACAGTGTCTGATCACATGTAAGCAACGAGTCGTGACCTTTGAACTATGAAAAAAATAAGCAAAATATACAAACTGAGTAGTCCATGCGCAAGATACGCAACATCAAGGATAGGGCCAGCTCAGGAGCGCCGTGGTCCCGTGGTTAGCGTGAGCAGCTGCGGAACGAGAGGTCCTTGGTTCAAGTCATCCTTCGAGTGAAAAGTTTACGTTCTGTATTTTCGCAAAATTATGATTTGTCCGTTCGTTCATTGACGTCTCTCTTCACTGTAATAAGTTTAGTGTCTGTGTTTTGCGACCGCACCGGAAAACCGTGCGATTAGTAGACGAAAGGACGTGCCTCTCCAATGGGAACCGAAAACATTTGATCGCAAGGTCATAGGTTAACCGATTCCTACACAGGAAAACACGTCTGATATATTCTATACGACACTGGTGACGGCATGCGCGTCACATGGCAGGAATATGTTGGCGACCCACCTAACTTGTACACTTGGCGAATGGGTAAAAAGATTCTTCTACCTTGCCCGATTTAGGTTTTCTTGTGGATGTGATAATCACTCCCAAAAAAGTGATGAAAACATAAGAGTTTCTCACATAAACTGAAACAAATGAATGCAACAGTTTCACAGGCGCACAGTTTTCCCTGTGCTCTGTCAAAACATATGTTTTTAGCGTTTTCAAATTTTTCCGTGTGTAGACCGTCAAATCCTGCATATGTCCAAGTAAATCTGAACATGTCCTGGAATTTTGGAGAGCGAAGTTGATTATGTGTGAGTGCCTGAACTTTGATAATTGACACACGATCACATAAACAATACTGCTCTGTGTACCTGTGCAGCTGCGCATAATAATTGTCTGAAAACAAAAAATTAAAATCTGCAATCGAGGGAAGGCTTGATCCCAGGACTTCTCATTTGGCAGCTGCTCACGCTAACCACGGGACCACTACGCTCATCCGCTTACGCGGTCCTTGATGTTGCCTATCTTGCGCATGGACTACACAGATTGTATATTTTGCTTATTTTTTTCATAGTTCCACAAAACTTCTTCCTGTTTTCTCGAGTGATCTGTGTTCAGTTTTTCAAGGCCTATCCACTGTGCCAACTTATAACTAAATCTGAGGGGGGTGTGATGGGGAGGTTCCCTTGTTAGAGCCATTTGAACCAATTTGATCACAAGTAAACAACTTATTACGCAACGCTTGCACACTGGTATGGATCAAATATCAGTTTTTAAAATTGTATTCATTTGGCCTCTATTACGGAGCTATTTAACCAACTACGTTGGTATTTGATAAGCTCACAAGTCAGGTATTCATATGAAGTTTCAATACATCTCCCACACATTCTTAATAACACATTTTCACTCCAGTTAACACAAACATATACTGTTTCTCCTTCTTACTATTATTGCTTTTTTAAATCATGTGACATAACTGTCCTGTGCTGAGGATGTTAATAACTGACAGTCATTAATGGTTACTTTTATCGTATACATCACTGGGGATAAATAACTAATAGGGCTAGGGATTAAGACTGTGATCAAATAACCGGTTACGGAAATGAATGCTGATGGTTTCCTATTCTCCCAACAAAAACTGACTGGTGTGCACCTAGAGAGCTACTCAAGTACTGCAGTTGCTGTAGCTAGCCGTCTTCACACCTTGGAATTTAGAGATGAATTCCCTTCTCTTAAGAAAACTGCGATGTGTGCATCGGACAAGGTTCGAGACACTTGTGGGTAGTGGAATTACTAGTCTGATCGACATAAGTTACTGTGAGAGAAGACGAATAGATAGCTTTGAGAGATAAAGTAGTGACGGCAGTAGAGAACCAAATAGGGAAAAGGAAAGAGCCCGGTAGAAGTCCTTGGATAACACACAAGATATTAAATGTAATTGACGAAAGGAGAAAATATAAAAATGCAGCAAATGAAGCAATCTAAAAGGGAATACAGACGTCTAAAAGATGAGACTTACAAAAGGTGCAAAACTGCAAAGAGAGAGGCTAGAGGACAACTCCAAGACCGTAGAAGTACGAATGGGTAGGGGAAAGATAAACGCCATATATAGGAAAGTTAAAGACATCTTTGGAGAAAAGAGAAGCAGCTGTGTGTATATCAGGAACATACATGACAAACCAGCACTAAGCAAAGAAGGGAGAGCTTTAAAGTGAAAATAATTTACAGAACCACTGTATAATGGAAATGAACTTGAAGACAATATTATGGAAAGGGAAGAGGAAGTAAATGAAGATGAGATGGGAAATACAATAGCGTGACAGGAATTTGACAGAGCACCGAAGGACCTAAGTCGACAAGACCGTCGAGTAGACGACATTCATTCAAAATTTTTGAGATACCTGGGAGATCCAGCCATGACAAAATAATTTTTCCTGGTCGGCGAGATGTATGATACAAGCGAAATAAACTCACTTCAAAGAGAGTTTAATCAGTCCCTTTCCAAAACAGGCTGATGCTGACACATTTGAATACTACCGAACTATCGGTTTAAAGAGTCATAGTTGCAAAATACTGACACGAGCTATCTCCAGAAGAATGAAAAATTGGAAGAAGCCAGCGTCGGGGTACTAGAACAGTTTGGGTTCCAGAGAAATTTAAGAACACTCGAAGCAATACTGGTCCTGAGACTTATCCTAGAATATCGGTTGAAGAAAAGCAAACTTACGTTTATAGATTTTATAGATTCAGAGAAAGCTTTTGACCATGTGGAGAGGAGTAAACTCATTGATTTTTTTAAGTTTGCATTGATAAATACAGGTAGCGAAATGTTTTTCACAAATTATGCAGAAACCAGACTACTGTTGTAAGAGTCGAAGGATATGAAAGGAAAGCCATAGTTGAGAAGGCAGCGAGGTAGAGTTGTAAATTCTCCCTCGAAGTTATTAAATCCATAACTTGAGCAAGCTGTGAAGGAAACCAAGGAGAACTTTGGAAAGAGAATTAAAGTTTATGGAGAAGAAATAAAAACTATAAGTTTTACTGATGATATAATTCTGTCAATGCGGCAATATGCTCGGGAATAGTTGAACGGAATAGATAGTGTCTTGGAACGAATTTATAACATGAGCATCATGAAAACTAAAACAAAGGTAATGGAATGTAATCGAATTCAATCAGGTAATGCATAGGGTACTAGATTAAGAAATGAACGTTATAAGTTGTAGAAAAGTTTTGCTATTTGGCAGTAAAATAACTAACGATGGCAGAAGTAGAGAGACTATAAAAAGCAGAGTGACAACAGCAAGACTAGAATTTCTGAAAAAGTGAAATTTCCTGATATCGAATATAAATTTAAGTGCTAAGAAAATCTTTTATGAAGGAATTTTTCTGGATTGTTGCATTTGACGGAAGTGAAACACGGACGATAGACACTTCAGACCTGAAGAGAATACAATCTTTCGAAATGTGTGCTTTACAAGAATTCTGAACATTAGATGTATAGTTAGTACGACGAATGAGGATGTTAAGAACCGAACGGGGGAAAAAGGAATTTTATGGTCCAATTTGACTAAAAGAAGTGAAGAACTGTAAAAATTGTAAAGGGAGACTAAGGCTCGAATACGGTAAGCAGTTTCAAATGAATGCAGGTTGTAGGTGTTTTACAGAGACGAAGAGACTTGCTCAGGACAGACTAGCGAGGATCGTGCCATCCAACTACTCTTCGATTTTGAGACGATAACAACATCAACAACCCACTGAGGATGTTTGGTTAGATGTAAAAATCGGTTTGAAGTTCCTGTGTTTCCAGGCGAAATAACTGCATAAATAAAGGGTGACAATCATTGAACCATATGAAATAAAATCTTCATAACTTCTGAACGGTTTGCGA